>NW_026623719.1:294867-317338 GCF_030028575.1 Malurus melanocephalus | reverse complement strand
AAAGAAAAGGGAAAACGGGAAGAGTGAGTGAAATGGATTTGAGCTCTCTGTTCACCACACCTGTTCCACTCAAGCTGTCAGGGAAAATCAATGTACAAATGTGGAAATTCCAAGTCCTGGCATGCTCCGAACAYGCATCCATGTGGATGATGCATCTCAGTGTGTCTGTCTGCACACACACCCCCTCTCAGTCTGCCAGAGATGCCACCCAGCTGAATGGATCACGCTTTAATAAGGATTTATGGTGATGATTTTCACAGTGTAATAAGTGCTAATTCAATCCTAATAGAATATTAAATGGCATGTTAACTGACATTTTAACTGCAAAGCAATAGGAGCATGGCATYAGCAAGATATCAATGGGCTCTTATCATTCACTAATAATCAATAATCGAGTTCACAGAGACAGTCAAATGCTTTTCATTAGGCTTATTGGAAGCATTACCATCAGCCTCAGTGAAAGCTAACAAACGATTTGTGAACCATMCATTATTCTTTCCCTTAAGGTTGCAGGTGGCATCTCTGATGGGGCTAAGGAAAGGACCAGTAAATGGTGATGGGCGTGCCTTGCATGATCAACACAAGAACCTGAGAACTGTTAAATTTGCACCATTTCAAACCACAGACACAGAAGGACAGAAGATCTTGCTGCCATGTCCCATTAGCCTTCCTTGCCCCCCCCCCGTAAACAAACACAGCCAAGTTTGGCATCTGAAGTTTTTTAGCAACAGTTGGATGTGGAGAAAAAAACCCAGGCCATCCTCACACTCTCATTTTCATCCTCACAGTCTCATTTTCCCCCCATGCAAATGCAGACAATGGGGCTGAGCGGTGCTACAGGAGGAAGGGGAGGGGATGATGCTTTGGCTGCAGGAGATTGCTTTTGGACATTCAGCAAGAACCATTGCCTTGGATGGGATAGAGAGCTGCCCACAGTTATTCCCTGTCCCTGGATTTCATGACACACAGGAGGAGGAGGAGGATGAACCAGAGCCCATCGGGGTCACTGTGCCTCCCAATGTGCTTCAGAGACAGCAGCACAGCAGCTTCTGCCTAGGCTGTGGAGATGGAGTGGGGCCATTTCATCCCTTTGGTATTTAGAGCCTAGAGTGATGAAAAGCAAGCCCTTCAGAGCCTGGTGAAGCTGTTGTTTAAATTATTAGTTTAACATGGAGATTTTACAGCATTATCAATGATGTATTGGGCTGCACTGAAGCTGGGGTAATTATTTGGTGTTTTTTTAATTGTTGTTGTAATTCCAAATATTTTTATTCTTTTTTAAAGCAGACCCAAAACCACAATTCTCTGCCAGAGCCCCACTAGTGAGAAGAAGAAAGCTGCTAGGATTAATGAAATATGGTGRGCTGCTTTGCCAGCAAACCACAGCTCTTRCCTCATTTTGAGGAAAAAAAAAATAAATACCAAGTTTATGGACTGCATTTCCTGCCCCCTTTCTCCAAAGGGTGTTGTGGTGACAGCTCTGTGCCATAATTCACACAGTCCTCTTTAATCATCTTTTCTCTGTTAACCCTTTGATCATCTCTTYTGTAAGACAATCTCTGTGCATCAGCCCAAAACCCAGCAGTCTGCTGCACACACAATTAAACACCCAAACCCACCCTGCTGCACTCACKGAGGGAGATGATGCCCTTTTGCCAGAGGATGCCACAACCTGCCCTGCATCAGATCTCTTTGCCTCAGCCCTGTGAAGAGCCTGCTCTAATCTTCTCGCTTCACATACCCTCACAAAATCCAGCTAACAACTTCCCCCACTGCCCTCTACCCCCAGCAGCAAAAAGGCAAGAGGGAAAAGAGAAAGGGATCAAACAGGGGCTCACTCGGCACAAAACAACATCATCTCCCGCCTGCCAGCTCTGAACACACAAGACAAATTTTCCGTTGTGTTGCAAAGTATGATCCTGGAAAGCTAATGTGGTGGTTAAACACAGCCTTGCTCCCAGCCTGGACAGGAAAGTTTAAGAGCAAATAATGTTTGTGCTGTTTAATCTTGTCACCTCGAGTTCTGGCAAACAAGAACTCGGACACAGCCATGGTCAGTCAGGGGCCCACGAGAGTCCAGCCCCTTCTGCTGTGCCCCAGCAGGAATGTGGGCAGAGAGGGATAGAGACAGACCACAGCTATGACAGCCCTAATTTCCCAGACAGGATTTATAGGGAAGGGTGCAGCCAGGCCCCACAGCACCASTGGACCCTGCCAGCATCTCCAGAGCAATGCAGGGCTGTCACTGCAGTCCCCATCAGAGGAGCAGTGAAGGAGCTGTTGGCCCTGGGTGGTTCCCACTGCTCTGGATCAGGCTCCCCCCAGCAGGACATGCTATGGAAAACACCCACATRCATATCTGAACAAATCTCCACCTCTGTGAGGGCAAGGACCGCCTAAGGGGATGGCAGTGGGAGATTGTATCAACTGAGCATCTGAAACCTCCCTCCAGCCAAGCACCAAAAGCCTCATTTTTCTGAATTTGAATGCACATGGGCATAAGTTGTTGCTCAAAATTCTCCTCCCCAGYGCCAGTGCTCCTCTCTTTCCCCAGCCTGGTACAGCTGCTGCTCCTCTCCTTATGTGCCATGACACACGGCAGGGTCACTGTTTGAGAGTGAAAGCTGTGCCACAGCAGGATGGATTTCCAAAATGTGGCATAAATAGCTCCTGAGTCACYGCTGCCAGCATGATAACACAGGCCCTCAGAGGGATTTAGAAAACTACTGCTTAAACCCAGTCCTGTGCTGGAAAACTGGCAGGAGGGGGAAACTGCCACATCTGTTCAGCCCGTGCTTTCTCTCGGCTGTATTATGCTGTGACCTTGGTTGTCACACCTGTCTGCAGCTCCCCGGGTATTTCAGCACTCAGGTGACAATTTTCGGCCRTCCACCTATTGGGAGGGTGCATGGCTGATAGGATGCCTGCACTTCTGYTCATCCTCTTTAGTAAATTGCCACTTTGGCAGTGTGAGGCTAGGATGGGCTTAGCAGGTCACAAAGCCCCAGCCTCTGCTGGCACAGCCAGCTGTACCTTATCATCTTTTTCAGAGATATGCTTCATTCCTACTTTAGCCTGGTGTGTTTGATGGAGGATACCCTCCCCCTKCTTCGTAGGTCAGGCTGCTCAAAGTCTTTCTGCTCTGCTGATTAAAACCATTTTTTTTTCTAACTCAAAGTCTAGATTTATTCATACCTGGCTTATATCCATCCCCTCTCATGCCAACACCATCTTTTAGCTTAAAGAGCTCTTCTCTCTCCCAGGTGTTTATCTACCGGCGTGTTCACAGAGAGCAATCATATTCCCTCTCAGCCTTCATTTTGCTGGACTCAACAAACCAGACTCGCCTGATTTCTTCTTGTGTGATAGGCTCTCCATTGCCCTGAACATCCCAGTAGCCCCTCTCAGCACCTGCTCCAGTCTGAATTCCTCTTTCGTGACCAGAATTTGTACCCAGTTCTCTACGTGAGTCATCCCCAGTGCCTTGTACAGAAACATTCCTGTCTCACTGTCTCTCCCATCAACTCTTTCTAATGAAAGCAAAAAGAATTGCAACCAGAAAATATGAGTATCAGTGCAGAGCTGCTCATGTGCTGTAAACATCCTCGTCTCTCAGTCCATGTGATATGCATGGAAAATGAAACCCAAGGGAATTTACAAAAAAATAAGCCTAAAAAAGACAGCTAGCTGCACAGGCTCTCACTGGCAGTCCCACTGCTGGTCTCACATGGGCTTTCTTTCTGTGAAAATAACTGTTTAAGAGTATAGGTTCCTGTTTGTGAAGGCAAAAAACCCAAACTCACAACAGAAATCAATCCCAAAATTACAGCGATTTTTATGCCAGTACTCTCAAAGGGTGGATGGAACTGTATCAGAATAAGAGAACTTAGACTGGCATGATTTATTGCTCTTCCCATCTGYCGGGGATCAGGATACCTGCATAAACAACTTCAGTCCACATCCACTCCAGCAGAGAACCTTCTCAAAAATAATCACTATGAGCTGCTATGAGCAAAGTTAACTCCATCCCAGCCATATTCCATCCTAGCTTAAAATTTCAAAACACAGAAAAAACCTCAGAGCGTGACCTATACCATCGTGGTGCCATCTTTTCTTGTATCCCACCATATCTAGGAAATGCCCTCCATTTACAGTGTAGTTAGGAAATCCTTGRACAGGCTTTTTCCCATTCCAAGGCATGTTTCTAGAATGACTGACTGTACTCACAACCCTCCTGCCAGAGGAGACTTGCTCCCCACGTGTGCACAGGGGGACGAGCTGCTCTCTGGCTGACGCTTGCAGAAATGCCAMATGCTCTGACAGCTTGCATCAGGGTCCTGCACTAAAATCAGTTGGAAGGTTCAGATTGCCGAGGAAACAGACCCTGAGCTCCTTCATTCCCTTTTGGGTCAGCTGAGGACTTGTCAGTGTCCATTTTTAAGTCCAGCCAGAAACCTGGCTCTGCTCTTGAGGCAGCATCATTAGGTGATGCTCCTCAGCTATGGATCCCTCAGCTTTAGTGAAATATCCACCAGGAATTTATGCCTTGCTCTGCTGTCCATGGCATCCCACAGCACCCCAGGGCTCCTGCACCATCAAAAGGGGGAGCCAGGGAATAGCAGAGGTGATGCAGAACGATAATGGGGAACATTGCCTGATGATTTGCCTCTTTGTTGCACTGCACTTACACTAATGATCCTGTGCTTTTGCAATCACTAAGACACAGGCTGATACTTAAAAAATACCTGGATCACTYAGGAACAGAAGTTAATCAAAAGATGATAATTAGTCACTTATGTGAACTGGCTGTTATGCCAAATTTGGAAAAGAATCGGAAGCTGAACATCTTTTGGCTAGACTCCACACCATTACGACTTTTTTCTGTTTGGGGGATACACAAAAAATGAGAATAGGAGCACTAATAAGGYACCCATACAGACTATAAGTCTCTTTATTTTCCTTCACAAACTTCAGTGTTGGAAATCACCTAGTTCTTCCACCTGAATCCCCAGTGCCTTGTAGGTAACTTCTATGTGGTGCACCACTAGGTAACCCCAGGAAAGCTAATCCAAATTCTCCCCTTGAATTTCTTCTAGTAAAAAACAATAATAACCATGAAAATGCTACAAAAAAAGGGAAAAGTGTGTTTCAGAGATGTGATCTCCTTCTCTGACAGGAGGGGAGGSAGGGTTTCGTTGAGAAGTCCACGTGACTCTGTATCTGGTAATTATCCAGCCACAGAGGGAAACTGAAACGTTCTGTGCTGTCGCAGAGAATGACAGCACCTGGAGCTCCAGCACCCAGATAAAAAGCGGAGAGACAATCAGGCAGATGGAGAAAAGCAATGCTACATCATGGGCTGGCAAGCGGGGGGAAGAGAAAAAATGGGGAGAGGCAAAAAAGCTGGCAAGAAACATTAAGGCAGCCGGCACAGCTACTGGAGAATGAGATAATGCCACAGATTTGCAATGCATAGGGCATGGAGAAAGAAAGAGAGTAAGGGCAGGGYAGGAGAGAGCGGGTGCAGAAAAAGGACAGTGCAAACACAGCAGGGAATGGGAGAGTGATGCCAGAGGGAGCTTCAAAGCATTTTGTGTGGTCCAGGGTCCCTTCCTCCCACCCCAGTTACAGGCTAAAAATGCAGGAGGTATCACCACAGGCTGCCACAAAAAACAAGGGGGAGATTTGAAAATCAGCATCTCACAGCTAAAGAAAGACATGGCACTGCAAAGAGCACCTTCCAGCTTGTGGATTCCAGTGGTTTGCTCAGGGAAGGGGACTAAAAGGCTTAACATTGAAACAAATAAAACTGGAGCTTTCGAGCATCACCTCATGTATTTTGTGGGGCAGAGAGGCAAGAGGGAGGTTCCCTCCCCAGCTCTGACATTTGCACACACCAAGGCACACGTAAGCCTGTAAAACAGCCCACATGATCGCTGCTTGGTGCCATGGCCCCGTTCCAAAAGCAAGGTGCCAAAGGTGCCCTCCCATGTGGCAGTGTGACAGCAGCAGCACTCGGGGCTCCCACAAACAAGGGTGTGCCCACAGGACTGGCAGCAGCCTCCAGTGGGTCAGGAAGAGCCGGCTGCCAGGTGGCACAAAGACGTGCACCGCCTCTAGGAATGTTTCTGACGTGGGGAAATACAGCCAAACAGACAGACAGATCAGGGCCAACAGCTTGTCAGGGGCTGATGTTGGCCAMCAGCCTCAACATCTGCTGGGACAGTGACTGAGGGAGATCTGCAATGGCTGCAAGGAGGCAGGAAGAGCTGAGTGCTCAGATGTGCCCACCCAAACATTGAGGGGGGAGATGGAAATAGTATCACGGTCTGAGCACTGGGACACATGGTCCAGTCACCGACCCTCCCATGATTAGTGACAGACATTTCACAGAAAGGTGGAACACCTCCTAAAGTGACAATGTAAATCACCTTCTACCCATAAAAACCTATAAATCTAGAAGCATACTAATCCCAGAATGGCTTGGGTTGGAAGGGATGTTAAAGATCATCTAGTTCCACCCTCCTGCCAYGGGCAGGGACAGTTGCCACCAGATAAGGTTGTTGAAAACCACATCCAGCCTGGTTTTGAACATACAGTCAGGGATGGGGCCTCCACAGTTTTTCTAGGTAACCTGTTCTTGTGTCATGCTACCCTCAAAGTAAAGAATTTCTTCCTAATATCTAGTCTAAATCTAGCCTCTGCGAAAATTGGCTTCCACTCTGAGTGACAGCTTGCAATCCACCTTGTAAGTTTGTATGCTGGCTTTCTTATCCCCAGGCATTTCTCAACCCCTGCCCCCTTTTTCTTTTTTTAAACTCATTAACATCTTCATCTTGGTGATACTTTCTGGCTGAGAATTTAATCAGTTAACCATTAATTGGTACAAGGCTGTGAAAGAATATCAGATTCAAATGTAATGTGAAACTGTCTCCTGTGTTTTGCACGGCTTGAAATAACTTCTTCCAGAACCTGAGGAGCATGCTACCTGAGACATAGTAATGTKCTTTCTATTATGGGGATCCTAATGTTCACCTCATCCCATCCTTCTTCTTCAAAAGGGAAAAGGGAATATGGCATCTGAAGCGTTAGCTCTTGTCCTGAGCAGGTGGGAGAGAAGGATYCGCACCAAGGAGAAATCAGTCTTGAAATTCTTTGGAGGCAGATCAGAGAGGGAATGGGAGTGACAGCTGGGAAAATAAATCTTAACTTGTCCACCTTTTCCGAGGTTACGAGAGCATCAGAGATGTCCCAACCACGTTACCATTGCCGCTTCCAAGCGCTGCCCTCAGGTAGCCGGCGGCAGAGACTGTGAAGGGTGGTATTTCGAGATGAATGAGAAACTGGGTGCATCCTGCCTGCTCACTTCCAGCTGCTGCATTTCAATGAAGGACACCTTCTTGATGTGCAAACACTCCAGTTATTATTTACAGCTGACCTTTTCCTTCTCCAGCTCCCGCTGCCGCAGCAGCGCTGGTGGAGTCAGGGCTTGTAGAGATTGTGGAGAAGATGTGYAGCAGAACAGAGCTCTGCCTGTGCCAGAGCTGTCATTAGTGCCACTGTGGATTGAGCTACACCCGTGCAAGCAACACTGGGAAATGTGAAGAAAAAAAGCCTAATGTAGACAAAGCCTTTGAGGAGCTTAACCCCTCTTCCCCTTTTCCATCTCTCTCCCACTTGAAAGCGGAGAACRGCTTCTGAGCAAGACACACACTCTCATTTCCATATCTAAAGCCAGTCCCGAAATACCATCGTGAAATAATGCTCTCAGAGAGGAGACCACGAAGCACATTCCCTTTGAGAGACTCTGCTGCTTCTTTTTTTTTTTTTTAATTCCATCCAAAAACAACTGCCACCAAAYACCAAATGCACCTGGACTGGAGCAGTCAATCCTAGGCACCTTGTTACCGGAATGATATGGGGGAATTGGAGGGAATTCAGAGGCAAGCAACAACAAAATTCATCAAGGGCTGGAAAGGGATCAGCATCTAAGGGAAGCTTAAAAACATTAAATATGTATAACTCGACTAAGAGAGGACTTAAAAGGGACATGTTGACAAGCTATACCTCTTTGAAAGCTGAAAGTACCGAGGGAAGAGAGGAATTATTTAGCAAGATGCATAGGGGTGTAGGAAGGAGTAACAGGTCAGAAAAAAAAAGGGATAGAAGTCTGTTCAAACTTGAAGAAAAACTTCTTGTCATCTACAAGTGCTAGTCTTGTAAAAAAGTCTCCCAAGGAAAACAAGGAAGCTGTATTCTTTCAGATGTTTGAAACAAAGTTGTGGTGAAGACCAGAGGATGAGCCTCACAGGGGTCTCAGGGAAAACAACTACAGTGACCTGGTCTCACTACTTTTATCACCTATCTCACAGAGTTCACAATATGTCAGGAGGACACAACTCCTCTCACAAATTTCTTTCAGATGAAGCAATGCTTTTAGCTATTTTCACTTCACGTACAGCTAAATATTTCTTGTCAAGACCTTAGATCTCCATATACTGCACTGGAGTTACATGGCAGGTTTGGATTTGTTTTCAAAAACTGGATCTTCTAGAAAGCATGAATGGAGAGGTTAAAAACTACTGATACAAACACTATCAGTCTCGTTATTTCCAAAAGACATTGGCCATGKTTGTATTCCCAAATGTGCTGTGAGTGAAGTTTTCCAGCACTTCACAAGTCACAAGCAAGATATGACATTTTTAAGCACTTTAGCATTGAAATTTACACCAGATTTGTCAAAGTACTTTTGGGCCCACCAGTTGCCAAACTTAAYACACAAGAACCAAATTTTCAAAACAGCATTTGGCACAGTGAGCTCCTTCACCAATATAGCCACTTTTCTTGCTGCCTAAAGTGACATACTTTTGAAAATCAATCCCATGGGTGTTTTACAATCACAGAATAAAATGCTGCAAACTTCAGACTCCCATGCTGTATTTATCCTGTGTTGAAGAACTCCTTTATGTGGAAACCACAGCAAAGCTGTTACAGCAAAGCAATGCTCAGCTCCACTTTCTTTCCTTTGCTGGCAGCTTTGTTGAATTTTTGCCTTTCCCTAATGTCCTTTCCCCYAAATGCCTTTTCCACTTTTGTCCACCATCAGGCCTTGTGAAAGAAGGCATTTGAAAGACTTACAGGGAAGGTGGGGAGAGCTCTCTGTGAGGGAGAACTCCCAAGAGCTTCGATCTGAGCTTACCTTTATCTCCACATGCACAATATGCCTTGCAGAGGAGGACATGTTTATAAATAAATAAATAGAGGAAAGGGGTAAGAGTGGAAAAAAGGAAATGTCAAGATACATTTGATGGAGTTTCTGCTGTGAAAGCCAGGAGCTGCTTTAAAACCTCATGGTCAGAAAGAGAATGGGAAGAAGGTAAGACTCCTTGAGAAAATGGGGAAGGAATAATTCCCAAAGCTAGATCTCCTTGTCATCCTACTAGTCATACCARTATCTGGCACATTTTTTCCTCTGAGACCCTTACAGGACTTTGTTTTGCAAGGCAATTCAGCATGTGCTGAACAGCAAGCAGTGTTTTTATCAAAGGAAACAAGCACTGTGGAACTCAAATTCTTACTGTTGTAGAGGAGAAGTGTTGTGGTGTGTGTTTTACACCTACAGGGAGCCAGTGGAGAAGGAAAGAAATAGGTTGTGCAAAGGCATACAATGAAACTATTTTATCGTCCAAACCAAAACCTGATGGACCTGACCTGTCTGATACAAAACTTGGTTTAGTGTGTACTGGCTGCATGAGGATAACAAGAGAGGGGTAGCAATGACTGCAAAATAACCTTCACAAACTCAAATGTCACCTCCAGCCACATGTGTCCTAGTATTACTACAAGAGAGCATGCTTTTCTCTCTAACTGGGATCTGCCCAGGGATATGCAACCACAGCAGGAAGGTCTGGCTGAAGCACAAGCTCTTCCCCATGGTTTGAAGGCAAGTGCCTTGGGCAATTTGGGTCTGTGCTCTGGAGCTCCAGCCTGGTTACTGACTGCAGGACAGGCATGAGCACAGGACTGCTCTGATGGCATCTGCACCTCCTCACCTGCAGCCTCCCAGCACTGCACAAATTGGCTTGGAACACAGAACGTAAACCCTTTCCATTTCTTAGTGAAGAGAATGTTGCTTAATCCTACTGGAAGCATTTACCCAGGGATATCTTATCTGGGTCCTCTGACATCCCTGCCTCTTCTCCCAAGGGCCTGCTGTGAAAAGAAACCTCTCCCCCACGCCCAGCTTATCCRCAGTACAGATAAACCATTTCCCCACGGAGCTCCCTTCCATACAGCAGACTTACTGAGAGTTTCTGACASAGCTGGGTCTAAGGCTGTGCCTGGGCTTTGCCTGGTCTGAGGCTGGGTTCCTATTTCTTCTGACAGGTCACTTGCTCTAAATAATTTCCAGAATTCCAGTGCCGTACGGATGCCAAACTGTGGCATCTCTCACAGTTTGGAGAGATGCCAAACTGTGGCTTCAGCTGGCATAAATTTGAAGCCAACAAGGCACCACTGCAGTAAATGGGGAAGCCTCGATCTACACTAAATGAAGATCAGTCCTGCTTCCTTCCACCAGTCCCTGAATGAATTCATTACACACAGCACTTCAGTCTGCTCAGCTAAAAGCAGCTCCAGCTGGCAGGAGGTTTCACATCCAGGGAATGTTTCAAAGATGAGGATTTGTAGCCTGCCCTGAGTTTACACCTGGCTGAAGGTAGGCTGTCGTGGGCCACGCAGAGAGGATGGTATCATGCCCACATGGTGTGTATCTGTGCATTCCCAATGTCTGTGCACAGCATGGCATTAACACAGGACCTCACAGCCTCGTGGGGACAGCCTAGGCTCAAATCCTGACATGAACACAGTCAATTCAAAATTCTACAGGGCAGAGAAGACAGGTCCTGCTGTATCTCCACCAGACTGAAGGGCTTGTTTTTGTTTTATAGTTCATTAAGTTTTCACTGGGGGATGTGGAGTGGGTGTCTGCACTCAATTTGAATTTGCAGTAGAGCAAACACCAGCACTGGGGGCAGGAAGAAAATTTTGGGATTTTTGAGACAGGAGTAAAATGTTAGTTAATTTTTACATTACACCCTAAATGAAGGGATGTTAAAATTATTCATAGCTTCCAAAAAAAAAAAAAAAAATTAGGATGTGCTATGATTGTCTGGCCTGCTCTCATATACTGTACAGATCCCATGATTCCTGCAGTTTAATCTTTTATCCACTCACTAAAACAGATGGTGTTGCAGGCTCTTTGCAGACTCTGACAAATACGACTGTGTTTGGAACAGTGTTCATATATGCACGCTTGTTGTATAACCCTCAGGACAAGAGGCACTGGCTTGAGACCGAAGTTCACATCCAAAGCACAATCTGCAGCAAAGAACAGAKCCAAGTCTCTTTCAGCATTGCTGCTGAGGTCTCTYTGCACAGTCACACACAAAATATATTCCTACAGAGAGATATAAAGCTCAAATCAAAAACCTTTGTTGTGAGATCCCAGTCAAGCTCTCTTTCTTTGGCCAGGGTGCATACTGTTTTTCCTCAAAGAAGCAATTCTGCCCACTGAACAAAAACAATACAATGATATTTCAATAACCTGGAAAAYAAGAGAGGGACTAAACTAAACTGGACCCGTCACCCACCTCTCTCTGACTTCACAATTACCATTTCTTCCTTATGCTGAAAAAAAGGAGGTTGGTCCTGGATGGCCACAGAGAAGCAGGGAGAACACCCAAATTATTTTTTTATGGTAGACTGTTACCAGTCTTCTCTCCACCTTGTGTGTGTGTGTGTGCTCAGGCAGTACTCACAAAGACAAGTGAGGTTAACTGAGCTACATGCATTGCTCCCACTAGGGCAGTATAAAACCGTGATAAACCACAACTGGAACCACTCTGCAGTAAGTATCTGGCCAGAGGTGAAGCATGAGGTTACAGCAGCAGCTCCACTCCCCTGTCCCCTCTGCCTGATGGATCCTTGGTAATAAACCACCCTTCAGGCTTCCCTGTCTTAGACCGAAGCTGCTGGGATTCAGGGGAGATAAAGATTTCAACCACCTTTCAGAAGAGCCTTCACAAGAAAGTCCCTGTTGGCATAAAAGCTGACATGTAATGGGCTTTCTCTGTCCCTGAAAGTAGTTTAGCACTGCAGGAAAGTGCAGCCCTTTCAGCTCTCTTCTTTATTTAACCGGAGTCGTTAAAATAAACTGATTTCCCAGCCAATTAATTATCAAATATCTGTAACAGCTTTCAAGCCCTGCCATTACTCAGTCTCAGAGGCCCCCACAGGCARTGCTAAGCTACACTCTCCTTACCTGAGTAACTGCTGCTCCTGCAAGTCTGCTCCCTTTCCCTGAGCTGATGGCAGAAAAGCAGCACAGGGGCTGCAAACATCCCCTTGTCCACTTTAAGAGCACCTCCAGCCACGCATGTGCCAGGAGCCAGGAAGCTTTTCCAAGCTCCTTGACCACAATTCAGCTCCCAGGTCTCAGCCACTCGCACACAGAGCCCATCCTCAGTGCAGGAGCAGATTCACCCTGCCAAGACACGGGGTGCTGCCAGTGAGATGGGCTGTGCCTGACAGCAAACACTGCCAGCTGAGCTGAACCATGCATGCCAAGCACCACCAGCTCAGCCCAGCGTGGGCCACAAGCTTCATTTTGAAGCCAGGAGCCAGCTTCKCACCCAGATGTGGACAGGGACAGCTGTGTCACCTACTGAAAAGCCAGCCTTTACCTCTCTGGTTACTGGAAGGTTGTACTTASTACAGGAACATTAGCAACGGCCCTACCATCTATTATATAAGCAATAAACTACRCTCATATGTGGTTTCAATTAGGAGATTTCAAATGAGATCGAAGATAATGCATCCCATAATTACTCACCCTTCTCCTTTCTAGAAACTCAAGCAGAATCATTTCCAGGCCAAAATGCGGTCTCCCTTGATTGATGAGGCTAATAAAATGGCTTTATTGTGATATAAATAGCCTTAAAAACGTTCAGGAGAGTCAATATCAGTGCTTGATGGCCTTATGCAAGCAAGGTCCTTACTTTGAGTGTGCCAAATTTGAACGAGTCATGCTTCTGAGAAGGCTGACATTGGATTTGGGGGCTTGCTTGAGGAACTACAGAAGGGTAGCTCCCGAATTAGACATGCAAAGTGGGAACTGTTTAAACATCTTTCCTCTTCCTTGCGCTCCCTATTAAAAATCTCTTCGCTTCCTAGCTTTCCTGGTGCCAGTTCAAACACAAACACCGGCTGAGCCCAGCAGGAGCCATGGGAACACTGTGCTCCAGCGCTTCTTTGCTGGAAGGTTACCAGCCACCGCTACAGTAATTGGAAAACCTGAAATTTCTTCCAAGTTGTGCACGCTCCGAGATTCTCACAGCTCTTGCAGAAGCTTGGGGCTGTTTCCTGAACAAAGAGCCCACGTTGACTTGCTCTGAAGCACATCTATGTCCCCCATCGTGGTAGGAATGTTTTTGTTACTCCCTCGTCAGGAGAGGCCAACCCCACCACGCAGCTGGGAATGGAGCACTCAGTGCCTCGGGCTGCCCTGGAAGCTTAGGGGTTGTAAAAAATCGAAGTAATTTTTGAAATTAATGCTCTTCATGCAGCAGTCCAGTCCAGGAGGCCAAATACAGAGCCTGCCTCAGAGGATGAGGCAGAAGGTCTCTGGGAATTCACGAGAGCAATGTGCAGTGAACAACAGTGAACCTCACTCTTCATAAAGAGAAAACACTGGTTTTAAGGCCTTATTTGAAAGTGCAATCCCCCTAAAACGTGCAGTTTTCTATCAGGATTGTACCTTCTGCACACAGGAGTGTGAGATACGGCTGACCATGCTTTCCTGCCCTGGCTCAGATCTGGCAGCAGGCTGGGTGCTAAAGAGCTGTGCTGGGAGTGACAGAAGCACATACACCTGTCAGAAAACGCTGATATCATAGCAACCGTGACAGTGATATGATCAGGACCTGACAGAAAGTCAAAAGAGAGGGGGAAGCATGCACAAGAAAGGGCTACTGAGAAACTTTCGGGGAGAGCAGTCGGAGTGTGTGTGAGAGGGGGTGAGTAAGTGATGCTCAGTGATTGTCTGTGCGTGGCAGAAGGGATGAGGACTCTGGGGCCACGTTCTCCCCTCCACCTGGGTAGTGCTTCATGTCTCTGAAGAGTGAAGGGATTGTACAATTTCCCAGCTTTTCTCCCCTCTCTCCCCACCTCTGCCATAGTTCCATCCAGTCTCATATATTTGAGAGCAATTTTCCCTGCAATAATGTGAGTGTGTGGGTGGCCGTGCGTGTGTGCTCATATCACCTGCAGGAGCGTGCACATGCCAGGGTCTGCTGAAACCAAAAACTGGCTTTGTGGGCACCATGGAGCAGGAGAGAGGATGAGACTATCAAATGTGTGTGTRTGAGGATACGAGAGGAGCCGCGCCTCGCGCTGCATCAGACAGCAAGAGTGAAAATGAGAAGGTGCTCCTATTAGACAGAGTGCRTGTCAGAAAGGAAGAAAGAGAAAGGTCTTATTCACAGCCTTCCCGCATGTGTTTGATGAGTATCACAAGTTTTAACCAAGAAAAATATGTATGTATTCAAATCAAACACAAAACACCCCTTTCGCCTGGAGCGCTCCTGCCTTGCTTGTTTGTTCTGTTGCGAGCTGCTTGTTAGAGGAACACAGGAAACAAGAGGATGTGAAAAAAAAACCACAGGTTGACATATTTAAACACAGCCAGCTACCGAGGCAGCAACAAACAGCAAGGAGAAAAGCAGGTGGGATAGCTGGAGAGCTGTTGAGATGATGCTGGAATGAGAGATACCTGTGAGAGTTTGTGARCACCATCCCTCAAGTGGATTATGATCACTTTTACTGTGCACATACTGAGTTGATTCTGCAGCTAGCTACAAGAAAACACACTCAAAAGCCTATTGCTTAAGGCCATTTTGCAGTAAAGAGTCAAAAGACAATGCAAGGAGTGCTGGTGTTCTGTCTCAATCCCCTGCGAAGATCTCTACACTGAGTCTGGACAACACCTCTAGTCAAAATGGGAATGGAGGGACTTGAGCTGAATTTATGAACAGGAGTACAAAYAATGAAACAGACTCAGTCCCAAACCTGCTGGGGCTAAAGGCCTTTCTAGAACTGCAGGTCAGATAAACACAAATACAGAGACAGGGATGGATTTCAAATTATTTTTCCCTGTTCTGTTACACTTYGTTTTTGCTGGTAAATTTAAACACCTTTGCAAGTTTAAGGCTCTTCAACGCTATCATAATCCACAGGCCTACACTGCCCACAGGCAAAATCCACCAATACCCACGTCCAGTCAGACTTGCTAAGTAGCTTATGATGCCACAGGCAATGCATGGGGGGACAGGAGCGTGCCAAAACCTGACTGTAGGAGTGGCAAAGCCATCAGACCAAACACATTTGTGCTGAAGAGACCCAGGAAAAAGGTCAGAAGTGCAGATGAGGCTCTATCCCGAAGCAACTCACCCAAGCTTCACCCAGATCATGGGAAGATTCCTCCAGGATAAAGGCAGACATAGGCTTTCTGTCCTTCCCTCAGCCTTTTAAAATCAGAGTGAACTGCTCTGATTTATAGCTGAAAACCAGAGCTCTCATTACACCAAGGGGAGGGAACCAAGTACCTTGACTTTGGGACTAGAGAGCTGTGCAAGAAAATGAAAATTACAATTATTGGGTGCTTGAGCTTTCACCAGCATCTGACCAAACAAACAGCACCTTTCTTAGGCTATAGAGATTAAAACAACCCAGGCCAGGCTGGCTGCTGCTTTGGGCTGGCCTCGTGCTACGCAGAGTGGGTTCCTTCTTGACGGGTGTCCCTGGGGTGCTACTGCATCCTCAGTAATAATAGCTATTATTGTTCCAAAAATTACCCAGGAACTTGACAAGTCCTTCTGCAGTGCTTGACTCTCCTCTCTCAGGAGGCAGTGTGGATTTCATAGACTGACTACCTGCTGTGTGAAAAAGTGTCTCCTTTCATGTGATCTAAATTAAGCTACCATTAGCATCTCCGAGTGACCTCTTGTTCTAGTATTACAAGAGGACAGAAAAAGGAGGGACTGATCAGTTTTCACCACACTCTTMATTTGTGTAAATAACTCAATTATAAGCCTTTAGAGTGTGTCTCTTCAGGGAGGCTGCGGATGGCCGGTGCTTCCATCTCCCATTGGAGCAGGCTGGGATGGAGCAGAGGCAGCCTGAGCTCAGGGACAGTAGAGGGCATKATGGCAAGAAAGAAGATGGGAGAGATATTGGGAGGGAGAAATGGCATTTTTTCAAGCTTGCTTCACTGACAAAGAAAACCCTGYTCAGTCCAACTGACTGCCTCCTTGCAGGTAAATCTCACAGGATTACTAACCATGCTTCATGGCCCTCTGGTAATTCTACATGCTTTCATAAATGAGGGTGTAGCCAGTGTTCAAGCTAATGTAATTTTTTATAACATATTCCCTATTGTTTSCCCGTCCCTTAAAGGCAACCAAGCATCTTCCACATTTTTGGAACTGCAACCCACTGGAGAAGCTTTTATGGAGTTACTCACCATGACTCCCCATCTCTTCCCTCCAAGGAGCCCGGGAGCTCAGYGCTCATCACCGTACAGCTGAAGTGGAGACTATTTTTGCAGTCTGCATTACCATACGCTCATCCATGCTACAGCTCATCCGTCATCCTGCTGCCCTGTCCCCACGGTGCCTTTCAGTCCTGCTGACTCATGGAGGTGCCAGCCCGTGTTTGCCTTTGGCTGTGAGATGGTGAGGGGTGCTGGGGCAGGGGGAGGACCCAGCTCCAGGGAGGACATCCCAGAGCAGCCACACCAAGCCCTGGGAGCAGGTCCCACTGGCTCTCCAGAGCAAATCTGCTGGGGATGCAATGGGGTCTGCCTGCTCTCAACATTTCTTATGGTTTTTGACAACTCTGCTGCATTTCTCACCAGCCAAACAAGGAGTTGACATCAAAGCACCCAACRTGCCAGCCACAGCACACAGGGCACACTAAACACATCCACAGTGTGTATTGACTCCCACTATTAACTTGTCTCCATGCAAAAGAGCAACTATTCTTTGCTAATTAACAATCCACTGGGTTTTAAACCATGACAAGACCTTGCCCCTTTGCCCATGGCTATTTATTTCCCTTCATAATTTTGTGTGAAAGGCCTTATCAAAGGCTTTATTATAAAAATCAAAGTACATTCTGTCTGCTGGGGATCACCTTTATCTTATTTTATTAAACTTWAAAAAAAAATCCCAAAACAACAAAACCCACTTGCAGCTCAAAAAGGTACAATTTTCTTTTCCAGAAGCCATACTGGATTGACCCTGTCATGTTATACTTACCCGAACATTGTTCTAGTCTGTCTTTAATTAGCTTCACAATCAGTTTGGCTGGAACTGAAAGAAAGCTCATAGATCTGTAATTCCCTGGATGTCTTCCGATTATTAAAAAAATAATAATAGTACTTAGCATGCCTGCAGCACTCCCTCTCTGAGGATCTCAGAGCACTCCACACCAGGGTGAAGGCAGAGCAGACTGGAGACAGCTCTTTAGCACCTTCACCTTGCAAGAGGGAAGCAGGGAGAGCAACTCGCCCATGAAGTCCACATCACAGCAGGACATGGAGCTGCCACCCTGTTCTTGACCCCCCTGAATAGTTCATTAAAATCACTGCTTAATCCTCAGGGGTAAGGCAGGGGCGGTGTTTGCCCATCTGCATCATCTCACCTGAGCACRGAGAGATTTCAGCATTTTCCCTCAAATCCAACCCTGCAATATTAGCAGCTCTGCATTCGTTAGAGAGATGCTGTTTATAAGGATCCGTCAGGCACYGCTGTCAGTATATTTCATGCATTATTTACTTCAGAGCCCTGAGACTAATGCTACCCCAGTCCCGGTGATTTACTGCATTTGAGTTTCTCAAGCTGATCCATAACTTTGGGTAATAATAACAATAGCAAAATACTTTGCATGCATATATCACACTCATCAGCAAAAACCCACAGAGATGAGCATACTATGCCAGAAGAGCTGCTGCTCAGAGGTATCAGAGCATCAGCCATTTGCAGGTACAGCTCCCTCCTCACACAGGTGTGCTTTCCACACCCCARTTTTAGAATACTTTGTCTCAAATCCAGCACATGTGAACCCTTCAAAATTAGAGTCCATATCCAGGGGGTTTCMMCCTTTCCARGGAAAGTTCAGCAAGCTCCTGTGAYTGTTGCYTTGAAAGGCCAGTTTTTAATAATGACACAGACACGGTTAAGGGGATAAAAAGGGTTTTACCTCGGTATTTGRGAWCYCAGGTGCAMAACTTGATGGCAGAATGCACACCCGTGTACAGCACGGGTACAAGWTTTATAGGTTTCAGGAATTAGCATATCTATCTAGGATTCCCCAATAGGAAACTTCACAAATGCAATAATGTCCCCCTATTCTAATGAATCCCCCCCAGATGAGGCCAGAGCCCAGTTTACACAAGATGTTCTGGACAGAAGGCTTCACCCAAGGCTGAGCTCGGGTTTAAGATAGCACAGGGCRCRCTGACTCCTTCCTCAGGATGTTTGGTCTCTCTGCCCAGCAGAACTCCTAAACTAAGCTGGAATATCAGGCTYCAGGAATTACAARCATGTGGRCTAAGGGGTACAGGMGGATGCATAGAGGGTACAGAAAGCKTAAAAAGGAAAAGCAAAAATCATCAGGCATCATGATGAGCAGACCTATTCAGGTGAAGGAACCTCATGAGCCTGTCCCAGCCAACATATGGGGCAACTCTAGCTTGGAGAGTTAAAAATCCCAGAGGGATGCTCAGTGCCTGTGATGGGGACTGTGCAAACAGCTCGGCACAAGCTGGACATTGAGCCCATTGGCTTTGGCTCAGCTCTTTAATTGCATCCCCCACCTGTGGCTCCCCTCATCCTGCTGCTGGCACTGCATAGCCACAGCGTCCCTGCCATTCCCATCACTCCCCTCAGCTTCCTTCTCATTTACACCTTGCCTACTGTTTCATTTGACTCCTGGCAGTTTGGCTGTTCATTAAAAGGTGCTTGATGAACCCTAATAAAAGCCCACACTGTGCCTTGCAGCTGCAGATCCTTCCTGTCCCCTTTCCACACCATCCTCCTACGCCCTCCTTGCACAGTGATGACCTCCTAGCCAAGTCCAGTGCTTTTAAAGGGTTGTTTTTTTCYGGTTTGTGTGCTTTAATTTATTTTGCCCTTCAGCCTAGCATTCGCTGCCATCCTTCTCCTCGAGCTTTGCTGCTGCCCTGTTTGAAGCTCACCTATCCTGCACATGCCATATAGGGGGCAAATTTAACGAGGAGCAAACCCCCCTGGCCTTGCTGASGTGATGCTGACAAGTCCTCACACTCACACCTCTGCGACGTGCTGCTCCTGCCCACGCACCCTACATGCTCCCTGACATCTCCCCTGACATGACCAAAGCCTCAGAAAGGGAGTGCTATGTCCTGGYGGGCTCTTAATATGCTGCAGGCCCTWTAATAATAATARYAGTAATAAAACCCACTGAGAGATGTCCRCTCGCCCAGACAAGGCTCTAGGGTGGAGGCCAACTCCTACCATGGCGCTGACACAAAATCACTGAGATCGATGRAAACATCAACTAAGCGCAGCGAAGGACACTCTTCTCCCTTCTCACCCCTGCAAAACCCGTTTGTTTCGAGGAGCACAAATAATAACTTCATGGTGGTTTGAGAGCTTTGGCGTGATCTGAGCTGGGGCCATTCGCCTTCATGCTGTCAGGGAAAGAGGGACAGAGCTGTGTGGCTGCCTTTTGAGAGGCACCAGCCCCAGCTTCTCCTGATGCTGCTCAGGGGCTGTAAGAGACTACTCAGGGACAGCAGAGACAGGGGACACTGTGCCTCGATGACATTTGTGCTCACAGCAGCCCAGCTGGCTGCTCTCTGCCAGCAGGGACACCCCAGGAGTCCCACCTGGAAAGYAAGCACTGCTGAGCACTGCCCTAAATCAGCAGTTACGTCTTCCCACCTAGGCACCAAAACAAGCTGCTCGAAAAAGCCATCATTTATGGTCTCAATAAATCGCCTCTCCAAATCATGCCCAGATGTGCACTTCAGGGCCCAGTCACCTTGCCTTTTTATTCTTGCCTGCAAAGTCTGTGCTCTCCTACAGTACTCTCTTCCTAATAAATCATGCCAAAATGCATTAAAAGAACCCATTATTGCTATTAATTACTATTATTGCATTAGCAGATTTTACTACTTCCCTAATCTGTCTAACAGCTGAAACCCTGTGCTCACTGAGGAGGGGATGGAATGGGCTGGGGCTCAGACTCCTGGACAGCTCTCAGCCTTGGGACATGCCCTGCACTGACTCGGCACGTTCAAYGTGTTTTCCTAATGCTCAGCAAACATAGTTCTACTCCCAGCACTGAAATATCAACTCAAGCAGGTCAAAACATCCCCTGGTCTCAATTTTCCCCCTGCCCTTTCTCACTGTGAGTATTTAATGTGCATCCTTCTCAAGACAGAAGGATTATCATACTTCTTGATACCTCAGAGGCTGGATAGGACATCTCACACTGAAAATCGCAGTAACAGGAACATCATAAAGTTCTCTGTTTCTTCTGTACAATCAGCCAGAAAGAAGGGAGTGCCTGACCATAAGCAGCCTGAATGGTGGGACAGAAGAAACCCTCAACAGCTTCAGGAAAGAAACCAAATTCAGGGGAGTGACTGACTCGCTGGAGAGAAGTGCTGCCATTCAAAGGCCCTCAAGGACATGGAGAAATGGCATGACAGAACATCTCAAAGTTTAACAAGGATACATGCAAAGTCTTCCACCTGTTGAAATGATCTCTGTGCAACACAGAAGGATGAGGACTTGCTGGCTGGGGAGTAGCTCTGAAGAAGACCAGAGGTTCCCAGTGAGCAAAATTTGATAATRAGTGTACCAGGATGCCCTTGCAGCAAGGAGGGCTAAATGCATGCCTGGCTGCAATGATGAGAGTGTAGATAGCAGGCCAAAGTAAATTATTATTCCCCTCTACTCAGCACTTCTGAGGCTGTATGTGGAGCAATTTTGGGCTCCCAGAATATTTGGTTGGACATAAAAGAAAAACATTTTCATAATGAGGGTGGATCAGCACTGGAACAAGTGCCAAGACAGGTTGAAGTATCATTGTCTTGGGAGATTTCCAAATTTTGACTGAGCAAGCTGATCTAATGTTGAAGTTAGCCCTGCTTTAAGCAGGGAGTTGGATAAGAGACCTCCAAATCTCCTTCCCCCCTGAAACTTCTCTGTGATTTCAAGGAGGATGCAGTACTTCTTTCTTCTGTGTGGGATAGCTGTGGCTTGAAAGCTGAACTTGAAAGGGTCTGATGGGAGACTTGGCTCACATCTGTCCCTAAAATCCTCTTGTCAGAGCTCTGTATGTGTAGGGGACAATTCATAGCATGAGAAGGGCTTGTCTGTCCATCCTGCTGCTTACCCTCTCCTCTGCACCCACTCTCACTAAAAAACCTGTTATGAATGGGCTGGAAACCCCTAGGCACACATTTGCTTATGCAAACAGAGATTCCTGTGTGCCTCCTGTGCAGAGGTTGTTCCCAAAATGTGGAGGGCTGCCCCTGCAAAAGGCAGGGAATTCTTCCTGGAAGAGATTGGGATGGGAATATGGAAACTGTACTGATACCCAAACCCAGAGAGGTTTATGTCATGGTTATTTCCCTTAGCAAAGGGAAGGAGTCACTTCTGGGTTAGATCACAGCAGTCATATAATGCATTACAGTTCAGAAAGTGAGAACCTAAAGCCACCAGAACGGCACTGACAAGTAGGTCAGCCTGCAATTAGCCACTCTGAATGTAGTCCTGACTCCTGGGACAACAATCTGGRATTTTACACAAACTCAGAGAGATATTTAATAGCTGAAAGAGGCGAGAATGTTGATTTTTATGTCTCCTTCAAAACACAGCTGTCCGTTATTTCTTCCTTCAAGTCATTACTCTCCTTTTATTGCCTTTTTATTCCATTCACAAACCTGAACTCCCCCTCTCTCCTCAATTTCCTCTGTACTGTCCCTTCTTGCAGCTGATTTCCACAGGTTGCTTCCTTATTGCTTCATCCTTTTCAAACTTTTTTGGCTCTTCCCCCAAATCTCAGAAACGCCTGCAAAAACAACCACGGAGCTGCTTTGCAGAGAGATTAAGGGGACTGAATTTTGACAGAAGCAGGGCCAGCAGTTTCCCCTGGCTGCAGCAGGGACATGTGGCTGGACTCTCTAATGTGATAATAACATATGAAGTGTGGAGTGATGGCCATATGTTGTACTAATTCCTGCGTACACAATGCCCTCTGCAGAACAAACAGCCAGGATGGAGGGCACCAACACAAGTGTGGGTCCATGGAGGGGCACCTACCCTTCAGGGATAGATGTAGAGAGGGAGGCAGGGTAAAA
>NW_026623719.1:291282-293843 GCF_030028575.1 Malurus melanocephalus | reverse complement strand
AGTTAGGGGCTGGAAGCAGATGATCCTTAAAGTCCCTTGTCAACCCAATCCTTTCTATATTTTATGATTCTAAGCTGKCAAATTCTGGCCTGAGCTAGGTGGGAGCCCCCGTAATAGCTGACGTACTGGGGTGGAGACTGATGACCCCAGAGCTGAAAAGCACCCACCTTTGTATCTTGAATCCTTCATCAAGGATTGAAAAAACTCATCTTCTGTGGGGAGAAGAAATAGGAGTGCAAGCCCTAACATGATCCTTAGCCATCTCCAAAAGAAATACTTCAGCAAGGCAGCAGAATGTATGGAGCCCACCTAGGTGGGTTTTACTCAACCACATAGGTTTTGATGGCCCCAGGAAACGCTCAGAATCAAGGAGAAAGTGAGAATGGACATGGCAGGTTCTCACAGATTCAATAAAACAGGGATAGAAAGGACTGTAGGCCACCATCAAACACATTCCCCAACTCTACAGTAGAATCAACAGTGCATAAATGATCCCAGGGGAGAACTTTTCCTAATCTGTTCTTAAACATCACCACTAAAGGGAACTGCACCCCTACTAATTGAGACTCTGCCCCCACAGGTGTACCACACTTTGTGACCCACTGTGTGAAGAGCTGATGTGTGCAATTCTGGTTGTCTGGGGTAGGTGAGGCTGCTGAGGCAGTGAGTAATTTTAATAAGATTTTACAGAGTCTACGAGACCATTCTGAAAATGAACAGGAGAAAYCGTGCAAGTAATRCTGTCCTYRATTTTTAAAATGYTTCTCCCTTCTCATTTYATGTGCTAGAAAGAATTCTGTGGTGAGCTGGCAACTAGCAGATAAAGTTGTTGACAACAAAGCCTTCAGCTCAAAATTAAAGCTAATTCTGTAGTTGTAAAAAAAAGGAAAAATGTAAAATTAAAAAATGGCAGGTTAATTGTGATAACATCATTAAATTCGTACCCATTCCTCAAAGCACATCATGGTTATTTAGAGACAAGTGATCTGGGGAATCAGAAATGCAAGTGATTATGGCATTTCACCTCTTGGGGTCTATTTTGAAGTGAGACACAAATAAACTGAGTTTGGCAGTCAGAAATATTCTCTGACAAAATATTCTCAGACATCCCCAAGCTGATTAAAGGAATGAGCTGGAAGAGAGAGGTCAGTGGGTAGGCACATAGATAAGCAATAGATAAGATGAGAGGAGACAGTGCTTGAGTGTATGCAGTCAATATCCCGGAGCTCATAAAAGTTCCTTACTGCAAACAGCTTCCTCTGTGTGGCTTTTCACATCAGATCTCAGCAGCCAGTGCTTATCTGTGCCCACTTGTTAGATATGGGCCCGTGGCAGGTAGCAGCAAGAATCTTGCACCTAATTCTCCATGCAAACCCAGTCAGATTCCTACTGCTCAGAGAAGTCACAGATTGGCAAGGAAAAACTTTTCCACCCAGATCTTTCCACCTTTCTGGCAGGTGTCAGAGAGCAGTGACAAAGTTTCTGGTGTAGACAAATACCAAAATCTATGTGCTGTGTGGACAAAGCACTGGCTTTATCCCTGGTCAGCAAACACATCAGTCTTGCCTGGATGCACCTTAACCAGAGTGATCCCTAGAAAAGGATTGGAAGACACATGGTGTATTAGACACATGGAAGACAAATGGTGTATTTAGTCAGAGCCTTTGACCCTCTCACATCACKGGGATATAAGCAGCACACCTACACTGATACAACAAGTTGCTCCTGACAATAGATTTCAACAGTGACTGCATCTCTGGTGCAATTAACCGATAATGAGAACTGGCTGACAGCACAGGAGGGACTGAATTCTTCTCTAACACCATTAAACGTGAAATGGATGATGAGCCACCAAGCACCAAGCTCACATTTGGCCCCAGGCCTGCTCCTGCCATTCAAAGCTTTCCCAGCAGCGTTGGAGGGGCACAGTGAGGGGTCACTGGTGACAGATATTACCCCAGGTAGGACATTTCTCCTGTGTGAACACACTGCATGTCTCCTCCTGCCTTCCTACCACRTGAGTGCTCCCAGCCTGGTTGAGATGATATGAAAAGGGAAGAGGGCACAGAGCCAAATGCTGTGCTTTAGCAATTTGCCAGTTGCTAGGGCTCGCTCGAGCTGAGCACTGCAAAGGCACTCTGGTTTGGGGAAGTTTGCAGCCATTAGCTCGTCTCTTCAGCGCTGCATATGGGGTAAGCGTTGTCACCAAGCTAAATGGGCAGCGCCTGGAATCCCTTCATTCCCTTGCTCCACGTATGAGAAGAAAGAACAATAAAAAGCAGGAGGCTTAACAGGGGCAAAATATCATGTCCAAGATGGTGAGGGAAGCCTAGGTGATGCCTGATGATTTTTGCTTTTCCTTTTTACACTTTCTGTACCCTCTATGCATTCCCCTGCACCCCTTAGTCCACATGCTTTCCTGTACCCTGATATTCCAGCTTAGTTTAGGAGTTCTGCTGGGCAGAGAGACCAARCATMYTSAGGAAGGRSTCAGTGTGCCCTGTGCTATCTTAAACCCGAGCTCAGCCTTGGGTGAAGCCTTCTGTCCAGAACATCTTGTG
>NW_026623719.1:268751-290944 GCF_030028575.1 Malurus melanocephalus | reverse complement strand
GGCAGGGCAAGTTGAGCACAGACAATGTGTGAGATAAGGAAAAGTAGGTTCTGAATGGGGTCCCTTCCACAGATGGTGCCAAAGGAAGATATTTAAGATCCAGACACAAGAAGAAGGCCCAAAATAATCCACCCATGGACCTACCAAAGAAACTACACCTACCTTTTCTTCTCTTTCCATTGCCCTGTGTGTCCCCAGCCACTCTTTTCCAGCTAGCAACACAGGGACAGGTAGCAAACACCACAAGGAGAACAATGCAACATAGCCAATATTCTGGCTCTACTGCTGCGTCCCCRCTTGGTTTAAATCAATAGTTTATGACATCTACAAGGGGAAACCGTAAATTTAATTTTGTCCCCTGCAGTGCGATTCATATCTTGTTTGCTGGTAACATAATGAATGTGTTTGCCCTCTAGACCCCCTGCCCAGTAGACCAATTTAAGGATAAAGGGAGAGAAAATAGCAAAGTACAATTAGGGAGGTCGATTAAGGCTGGATTAACCAGTAGCTCAGCTAGAGATAGCTTTACAACATTTACACATAAGGGGAAGGGGAGAGAGGGAGATAGAARCCCACAGAAGGAATAGAGAATTGGTTATTTTTTCTTAGGAATGAAAACCTTACAGGTGACTTGAAGGTGCACACTGCTTCCTAAACAACTGATAGAGCCCTGCCTAAAGCCACAAAACTGCAGATGCTTTTCCCTGGTGCTCATCAGGTGTAATCTAGAGTATAACCCAAACTGCCCTAAAGACACCAGTTAAACCTTTCTGAAACTTTCACAGCTCCTGCAAAAGCTACTTGAGGTTATCACCTTAGTAGTGAGAATGCACATGAGCCTGGAGTTGCTCAGAAACCTTGCTGGAAATGCAAATAGCAGAGGAAGAATGAGGGTGGAAAACGTGACAGCACAGAGAGCTAACAGAGGGGAGAGCATTGAAGGGCAACGGAGATGACCCAGCAGATGGAATCCAGGAGAGGGCTTCTCGCATCAGGGTGCTCACTGCAAACCAGTTGGAGCRGTGGATGGAGAAAACAGCTCTGATTGTGTGTACCCTGCTGCACAACAGAAAGCAAGACTTGATACATTCTTGTGAACAAACAGGCCTTGCCAGAGAAACCCGACTTCATTGCCAATTTCCTTTTTCCAGCTGGCATAGCCGACAAAACTCCAAATTAGTTTGGCTAGGTAGATAGGGAAAAGGAATAATAATATTTTTTGGCCAAAATCTAGAGCCAAACTTTGCAGCTAGATCTTAGCTTTACAAAGAGATGAAGCGTAACACCCCCCACAAAATCCCAAAGAAACCAGAAAAAGGGCAAACCCATTAACCTGCAAACAGGAGATCAAATGCCAAGGGATTTGCATCTGTAAAAGCACGGTCTAGAGCTTTCAGTTCATGTCTCTCTACTTTGTGGTTACAAAGGAGTTGCTAATACAGCGTGTCTAGCAATACTTCAGTGCTTCTGCTCTTTGAAATAAAACGAAGCAGTGCAAAAGTATATGGAAATGAAAAGAAAAATAAACTCTCAGCTCTCAGAGAAGGCTTAGGTGAGGGGCTGAGGACAACCTTTCTGTTTCTGAATTGATCTGCCCCCTCTCTACTTTGAAACGGTGTATTTTCCTGCTTTAGTCACCTCTTTAAAACAGTACCCTGCTTTCAGCTTCAGAGACAGCTCCCTATGGATAAGCGTTTTTAGATGGATACAGTGTGATCTTTACCAGTTGCTGCAAATTGGCTCTGAGGGCACCTTTACATGTCAGTTCTGCCCATTTTCTCTACAAACAGAGAGACAGGGATGGAGAGGATGAGCCAAAAGGGCTTTACAAATAAAACAAACAATAGGAGAGCGGAAAAACAAAGTCACATCAGACTCACACATTCTGACCTGRAAGCAGGGTTCCTCATGCCGGCACCATAACATCAATTACAGACGCTGATCAGACACGCACATGGGAAGCTCCATTCATACACAAATGTGCAGATTGCATTGTTTGGGACACTCCTCTCAGATCACTGACAGCCAGCAAGCTGGGGGGAGGCAGCACATGATTATGTGTGCAAAAAACATGGGTATCACTCAGGTTTAGTTGTGTGTAAACCAACCACGGGCAAAGCATCTCAGGTTCAGCTCYCACCCCCTCAATTCATCCTGGTATCCTCACATTCACCAAACTTSAAAGACTTCAGATAAAATGGGGCAGAATGATAGAAAACCCCATAGCAACACAATATTCTGGGCACAGGTATCTTAATCTGGTCTACTGTATTGTTTGAGGGAAAAACTGAAGGAAATATGATTATGACCCRAGAGAATGGAAATGTAAAAACCTTATACACACATGGAGAGTTTGCAATGGTGAAACATAGCTCATCCCTACAGAGATACTGTTTGGTTTCAGTCCACTGAAAATGCTGGGCATCCTACTAAACAGCAGATGCAATCCYTGTCCCTGGGACAGGAGCAAACATYACTGTCCAATATGCTGCTACAGCACAGCCTGGGTGAATGACACAGCTGCAGCCTGTGCTGGGGTACTGCTGGGTTCACAAAGCAGCCAAGGTTGGGAAACACCTCCCAAATCATGGAGTCCAACCATTAACCTGACACTGCCAAGCCCCCACAAACCACGTTCCCAAATGCCCCATCAACAAGTCTTTTAAATACCTCCAGGGATGGTGAATCCATACCAGTTACATGGGCAGCTGTTCCAGACTTGAAAACCCTTTTGGTGGAAATTTTTTTCTTCATATCCTTCCTAAACCTCCCTCTGGCACAACTTGAGGCCATTTCCTCTTGGCCTGTAATTTATTACTTGGGAGAAGACCCCCATCTGGCTACAGCCTTCTTTCAGGGTATTATAGGGAATCATAAGGTCACCCCTGAGCCTCTTCTCTCCAGGCTAAACAAGTCCAACTCTCTCAGCCTGTCCTCATAAGACTCGTGCTCCAGACCTTTCACCAGCTTGGTTGCCCTTCCCAGGGCACATTCCATCACCTCAGTGTCTGTCTTGTAGAATGTGTCGTGTTGCCAGGGACCACAACAACAAAGGGAAGGCCAAGATTCTGCATTCCATAACCATGCAGAGCCAGGGTGTCCATTAGAGCTGTAGTTTCTTTGTGATGGTGTTTAACAGCAAGATGCCACTGCTCCTCTCACAGCCCAGGTTGGTGCTTGCATCGTCCCTTTTTTGCACAAGGAAATCTGTGACAATGCATTTACAGTACCAGGGCCATGCTGTCAACCTTGCCTGAAGTGACAGCTTCTGCTCTGTCCCTGAATATATGGGGTACAGTTCAAGGACAATAGTGTGGAAAGGATTTAGGGAGAGCAAAACTTTTCTCTCCTGCATTTACTAAGTGGAAAAAGCAAACAATTTTTTTTTTTTTCTCTACTGGCCTCCATCTGTCTTTCCAGCTCTTGTCCCTCATGCACACACCTTCCTCTGTCCTTACACTGCAATTATATTTTGTAGAGTTTTGTCCTTCCAGGACAATGTTTCCTGCCCATTTTGAGAGCCTAACATACTGATTAAACACTTCTTGGTCTTCACAGTCCCATACTTTTTAGTAGTGACAGTTTAATTTCCAGGCTCCAAGTTTTTCTGATTCAAAAAGTGCCAGATTGTGCATTGTCATGGTTAAAATCAAATTGTTCCCATTTATTTTCCAGAGTTGGACAGCTGTCTGAAGACTTTTTTTTTTTTTTTAAAGACCCAAAATATTATTTCTCAGTATCTAAGGCTACAATTGGCATCAAGTGTAAAATCTCCACAATTAGCCATTAAAAAATAAATTTTAAGAGGCATTCAGAATTACTTCCAAACATATCAACCTCCCCTATGATAAACAGCACATAATTGTCAACAAAAGAACCGATGGTGATTCAGGTTAAGAACCAAAAGCACCAAAGAGGAGACACATAAAAGCATTTTATGTCATCTTTTTTGTGAGGTTCCTGAGATCTGGTAACAGCTGCAGTTGGCAAGGGCTCCTGTTTTCCTTCTCTATTGGTGGATAATACTGYATTTGCTAGTCTTAGATGAACAGTAGAGTGAAAGGAATTGGTTAACATCTACAGAAACAAAAGAGCTCAGTTTGAATAGCTGTGGTTCGTGCTCTCATGACACTTGTTAGTTGTGAACATTTGACAACTTGCTGGGCTCCCCATGAAAATTTGTTAACTGCTAAGGCTGATTCTTACCAGACAGAAAGCTAATTGTTATTCATAGGACTGGCCAAAATAATTAAAATAAATTAATTCTAGTGCATGATAAATTTTGAAGTTTTATAATCTGTTCTCATGTTTTATTACAGTATTTTATTTATTTTTTTTTCCCAGCAAGAAAGAGCCACTCCTGAGCAGATAACAGTCTTGTCATTAAGTTGTTTGGTACATGCAAGATATGGGTACAAGTCTCTGCCTAATTTCTATACAAGTGCTTGGCTGGAGTTTTCTACATTCACACAAGATCCCCACTCATTAAGTTACTGKCCATTTTGACCCTGTCTATGCCTCACCTTTTCACCAGAAATTTAAATATGGGGCCTGAAAAGCTGAAGATCACTGCATRTAAACCCCAAAATGTTTCCATTTTGACATATCAGTATTTCAGATAGAAAAAAAAAATTCAACAACTGAAAAAAAAAAACCTGACCAACATAATCTTAGTTGAGAGAGACAACAATTAGCATGATATTCAGTTAAGCAATAAAAGAGTGCAAATACTAAGCAAGTAATGATTCACTGAGGCAAACAGGTTGTAAAGAACAGCTGGAGGCCTAAAAATTACCCGTTTTTAGTGAGTACTTATCAAGCCCTGAAACACTGGAAGAAAATCTGAGGCTGCTTACAAACAAATTGCTTCTCACACGGTGACAATGCTTTAACACTCCTCTGCTTTTCTCATATCCTCATTCTGCTCAGTGAGAACTTCCCCCGCTATCGGGTGTCGCTCGCTGAAACAGCAGCAGAAACGGGCCCTGACAAATCAGATTTGTAACTAATATTTCAGGCTCCTCTAACACCATGCTAGAGGGTCAGCAGGAGCTCGCAGGGACACGGTGACACTTGTGAATCAGTCCATGAGTTACTCTGACTCTGGTGATGGAGTCTCACAAGTAACAGCAATCCCGCTGGAGTCTGGCACAACAAATGACCCTGGTCTTGAAAAGAGAGAGACAAARTGGTGCACACTAAGATGGAGCTGCCAGCGAGCCTGTGGACATGGGCAAAGGGATTCTGTCATGCTGCTGAGAAGAGATTGTTATCCTAGGCTCTGTCTGCAAAGCTGAGAGGTCTCACTTGCAGAGCATGTACTAAAAGATCACACCTCATACCCAAACACCCCACACCAGACACCACTCTGCCCATTAAATGCCAGTTGTAGGACATGAAGCTGAACAGTGGGTAATTAATGMCTGTGGAGCACATTGGAAGGATGTGAAATGCCCTCAAAGCAAAGAGGCTGTGCTCAGTCCCCTCCTGCCTGCAAGCACCAGGATTCACTGTTCGCTGCTTCATCCCAGCTGAAGGGACAGAGTCACTGGTTATCTAAAGCTGATTCTTTACTGAGTCAGAGGAAAGAAGAGGTTATCCCCAGGGCACCGTGAGAAGGCCTGGGTGAAACACCTAATTCTCTGTGATGACCGTGCAGGAAGTCAGGGTCTGGTATAAATCCTTCCCTGCTAAGCAGACCTCAGATGCTTGGGCAGGTGGATGTCTGAGCAAGACCCCAGCTCATGCAGGATGCTTGTAAAAGCATGGAAATTCATGCAAAATCTCCCAGGCCTCAGGCTACCAGTGCAATCACCACCCTTGAGGGCATCTGTTCAAGAATGTTCCATCTGTACTGCAAGGCACAAAACAGGTTTGGGGACACATCTCCTGCTTTCTGACTTCAAAAACTGTGGTGGAAGCTCAGTCTTCTCCACACAGCTTGAGCCAGGCAATTGCCTTGCTACCAAGAGGCTRAATCACCCCAAATATATAAGTACTGGTTTTTCAGATGGAAATTACAGTGGTCTAAATCCTGGATGGCTGAGACTCCAGTGATTGTGTGACACCTTCTCACCAACTCAGAGGAAATGTCCTGTGAGTATGAACCAGTGATTAGATGGATAGGTGTCCATCCTGGAGATCCAGCAGTATCCTGGACAGGTGGTTTCAGTGGGAAAACCAGCAGGCAGACAGGCTGTAGAGTCTTGACCCTGTTCTCATGTCAAAGCAGAATAGCTTAGGTTGGGAGCAGCACRGGGAAGATGCTGGCTGGCTGCTGCRGAAAATGAAAGGAGCTCCATCTTTGGCACTGCTGATCTATTTCTGGCCAGAGTGGAACACATTTAAATGTGACGTGGGGATTGCTGAGCAAGCCACTTGGAGTTATGTGAGCCACTGCTGCCTCAGATTGCTGCTTCATCTCCTATTCATGCAGAGGTTTGAGTAACAAATGATCCATGCTCAGGAGCCGACCTCCAGCAGCAGGGGAAAAGAAAAGGACCACAATCCTCAGTGCGGATGCTGTGGGAAGACAACAGTTCATTGTGCTCCCACAGCCAGAAGAATTCATGAGGAGAATCTTATTCTTATGTTTGCCTGTGGTTCCTCCTTGAGCTGGTGATTTACATTGCTCTGTCAGCACATCTGTCTTACTTTTTATTCTGTTGCTTTCCTGGTGTTTCACTGCTTCTTYTCTGGCATTGGAGGCATTCAGCATYGCCTGCTCTGGTCAGCAAATGAGCCAGCAGCACATCTCTGCACTTTCACAGCTAGTGACTGAACCCCAAAGCTTTKATAGGCCAGTTTTGTGAGCAGAAAAACAGTGTGGGAGAGGGAGAAGACTGCACTTAGGTGCAGGAATAAAAGGAAATGCCATTCAAGGTGATAATCCTGGGGTAGCAAGCAAATCAATTCAGATGCATTCCACTTACTGCAGGTTCTTTGCAATTTTGGTGTCAACACAAGAACAACCAGTGTTTCTCTTCTAGAGCCTTTCTCCTTGAGTCCTGTGGTCCCAGCCAGCTGGAAGATCATCCCCACTGCCTGAATAAGCCAGGATGGGAGTTGGCTAAATTTAATCTCTGAGGCTCCAAATCTAAGCCCTCRCCCAGCACCTCCAGTATTGGAATGAGCCATCAAGTTCTCACATGTTAACAAAAGCTCTGCCTGAGCAGCAGCTCCCTCCTGTTTCCCATCTCTGCAAATGGCTCAYGGCTCTGTGTGTCTCCTCAGGGGGCTTTTCAGAAAGGTGACAAAAAGGACATCAGAACCACCTCCCTCTGCAACTGCTGCCATGCAGAACCTTGTAGGAATAGCTCATATTAATAGCTGCAGGTTAATATTTGTCATATCCTCTTCAATTTGCCTGTGATCACTGCCAAGGCAAACACAGAAGCAAATCCCCAGGGATGACCATCTTRAGAGCACAGAAATAAATACCAGGGAAGGGGAGAGGACAATTCTTGGGACTTTGCGTGGTATGAGGGAATGGCAGAAATATGAGCATGTGTGGTGGGTGCTGGGGAGATGCATATGGACACATCCAGAGGGTCACTAAATTCAGTTTAAGGGCATTCCCATTTCAATTTCCATGACTGGCAGCAGGAATGAGAGAGGGTGAGGGTAACTTGGAGGGAGGTGGTTGTGTGGGACAAGTTGCACAGAGTGAGGCAGGGCAAATACTTGTGGTGCTGTGAGAAGGGAAATTATGAGCATGCAGAAGAATTTAATCCAAACCTTTCCCCACAAAATGATACAGTCAAGCACAGGTTAACCTGCACACTTGGACACTTAAGCATTAAAAATGTTCTTTCCTTTGAATATTCCCTGCACATGAAAGCTGATTCTTTAGCCTGTGTGGGGCAGAAAAAAAGAGGATGGACAGTAACAGAGCTCCAAAATGTGCAGATTCTGGGAGCTGTACAGAACATCTGAACTAAACTGTTATTTGCAGTGGTACCCAGAATGCTTTGCTCKGCCACTTTGCTCTTAAATGCTACACTTCTAGAGGTCACCCTAACCTAATTAAGCCTCTGTATCTGGTTAAAGCAACAGCTGCACACTCCACACAAGTTCAGGGGCGGCTGAAACCAAGAGACATGTTCTACATTTGTGCCTCTAGTCGTGACTKAGCTGCCCGTGGGGAGACCCAGTTTGGATAATTGCTGGGAAAAACAGATTTGTRTTTTGGTCCAGCTGTGCAGCCAGCGTGGCTGGGAACACAGCTTTGCTGTTAACTCCCAGCATGCCAAAGGGAAAGGATAACCATTTTCACCACCTTTCATGGTGGCTGGGAATAGCAACACATGGTGGAGAGCCACCGACGGCTTCATTGCGTCGTTCAGTTCTGGCCCTTCATGAGGTGACCTTGAACGCATTGTCTTTGAGTTCCACAGGCTTGGGGCCCCTTCCATGTCAACACACTTGCTGAGATAAGAGGTCCTGACAAGAGGAATTACATTGTCCTGGAAAGAGGAGGACGGAGAGCACACAATCAGAGTTGACTGTGATGCACTGTGTGACGTGCTTAGCATTTGTAGGACACACACAGAGCCTTCTGCAYGGAGCACTGTGGTCCTGTCAGCGTGTCCCACATGCCTCATTTGCACAAGTTTGTTTGGAGAAGGTCTTGACATCCCTTTTGTCTCTTCTGCTGCTGCCTTCTGCCCAGGACAAACACAAAACTACCAGTACTGTAATGAGGGGATTTAGGTGAGGAGTAGCTTTAGAAACCCTCTCAGAAACATTGCAGAGTGATGCTGAGAAGACAATGGCATGACCACAGCCAGAAGAGGCTCTGCATTAGGATGCAGCAAAATTTTCTTGTCACAAATGTATAGATGATGCACTGAACCATCCTGGAGAAAGCAAGGGAAAGGAGTGGACAATTTCAAGTAATCAGCTTCCTTGCAGCAGTTTCCTTCTCCTTATTTATAGCCACTCTATGATTCAGTCAGGCTGGAACTGTGAGTGCAAACACGTTTTCTTTGCTCCCGGCTCTCCTTGGACTTCATTCACACAGCAAAGCATCACCCAGTGCCAGAGATTTATGGTACATTCAAAACCCAAACAAGGCTGGATCTGAACAGCCACATATCCTCCAAATTTCATGGTAGAAAGTGTGCCTCCAGTGGGCTCCCATGTAGGTYATGTCAGATTCAGTGATCCTGACTGCAGCTGTGCATGGGGAGCTGCAACTCAGTCTGCTCCAAACTTGAGCTCARCTTCAAACCTAGGAAAAGCTCCTGTATGGATCCAACCTTTTGTCAGCAAAACTCCTGRGCCTGGAGACTTGCAAACTTACATGGACTCATATCCAGTGCCAGATTTTGTAAATCAGCTCTTCACGCTTAATGTTACAAGTCCCATTGCTTGTAACACTGGGTTGTGCCAAAAAACACAGTGGCCATCCTATCTCCTCCCAAAAGCTTGTGAAATATTTTTCTGGAACTCACTGCTTTACAGAGGAGGTTGCTCTGGGATGACCCCAATCTTCATTGTTTCTATATGACCCCAATCTTCATTGTTTCTATATGGGATCACACTCTAAGCCTCAGTGAGGACCATGAAGTTGCTGTCCTGGGACTTGTATAAAAAAATCACAGCAAGAAGACATTTCCTGCCCAGAACTAGATTTGGTGCTACCTGGCTCTAAGCTTACAGTAATTCACAGTTCCCTATACTACAAACACAAGCCTCTCATTCTTCAACCTCTCCCCACACCTACTACAGCCCACAAGTGATAAATAAATTTATAAGATGAGAAGTCCGTCGTCTGTCCATCGCTTTTTTTTTTTTTCAAAGCTGGAGAAAGAAGTAATGATCTTGTTCTGGAAGAAAATCAAAGGCTGCCAACAACAGCATGATATGTCAGCTCTTTTAATTTCATTTATTTATTTATTTTACCCAGTTGCTTTAATCCTTGGAGTTTAAAGGCAAAGAATGAATGCAACGTGCTGGAAAATGAAGAGCATGTGACAGTATCAAAGAGCAAAACCAAAGCAAAGGGKGTGTGTGTGTGTTGGGGGAGCCTTGTTAGGAGACACATTAAGGCAATCCAGCTGATAGATGAAGCCTTTTATAAATGAAGAGTAAAGTCTTCATGTCACTCTTTATCTTTCTTTTTTTTTTTAACCATTGTCTCTCTCTCTTTCACCTCCCCTTGCATCCCTATCCTGCCTCTCTTCTTGTGGTCTCCTGCCATAGATCCCTCTTTATATTTGAACTGCAGGGCTGCTGTGGCCACAGAATTATAAAATCTCCCTCTGCTGAGAATAGCAGAGTCTGTGCTTTGACAGCCATGGTGGTATCTGCCACTGKGAGACCTCTCAAAGAGACTAAAATGCACCTTATTCCAGTCAGGCTGGGATGCTGCTTCCTCCCAGTCTTTTGGAGCTTCAAACAAGGCATGGCAATCAATCACAGGCCATGGGAGCCTGGTTTCCAGGGGATTTTGGCACAGAGGTGGGATAAATGCATCACAGAAAAGCTGCTTCCCTGTATGTAGAAGTTGCAGTAGAGAGGTAGGTAGAGGGAAAGCAACCCAGAACTGCCTTTTATCCTTGAGAGAAGAGCAGAAAGATAAGGAAACCGAATCACCACGTTCTTCTCTTTCAGTCATGGTTTTGACAGCCCCAGAAAACAACTGCAGTGGAAAAACTGGCGTTGGGTACTGTTTATGATGAGATTCAGCAGGAATGACTCAGTTCTCATTGCCTCATACACACAGAGTTTATTATYTGTGATCTTTCTACCTAGTGAATGTAAATGCCAGGCCTGCCTCAGGTGAAGCCTCCTGGGCTTGGTCAAGCAGGAAGGTTTTACACAAACCAAATTTTCCCCTGCAGCCTTCTCTGSCTTCCCACAGCTCTCTCCCAGCAGAGGCTGCACAGCCTCACACACCARCACAAACCTTTGGCTCTGGTGGTATCCAAACCAAGTGTCACACCCTGCCAGAGACCAAACCACGACATTTCACTGATTCTTGGCCAGCAGAGTTGGAGGGAAATTATCTTCTCTCCCCCTTCCAGAGACTGGGCCTCYGAGATCACAAGACAGGGTCTAAATGTTACTCTCTTCCAGCCTGAGACAYATTTGACTCATATCCCCAGAATTATTTATCATGGTTTAACCTCAGCCATTCGTTAACCATGCCCTACACAGATGCTTGTTCACTGCCCCACCAGCAGGRTCAGGGAGAGAACTGGAAGGGTAAAAGCTGGAAAAATTAGGGCTTGGGATAAAGACAGTTTAAAAGAGAAAGCAAAAACTGAGCACACAAGCCAAGCAAAATAAGGAATTAATTCACCACATCCCATGGGCAGGCAGGTGTTCAGCCATCCCCAGGAAAGCAGGGCCCCATTAAATGTAAAAGTTACTTGGGAAGACAAACACCATCACTCCAAACATTCCCCTCTTCTTCCTTTTTCATCCAGCCCTATATACTGAACATGATGGAATGGAATCCATCATGTCACAAGGAATGGAATATTCCTATGGTCATTTTGGGTCACCTGTCCTGGCTGTGTCTCCTCCCAGTTTCCCAGCTACACCCAACTTTCTCACCAGCAGGAAAGGCGTTTGCTCTGTGCAAGCCCTGCTCAGCAATAACAAAATCATTTCTGTATTATCAACGCTGTGCTCAGCACAAACCCAAAACACAGCTTCATACCAGCCCCTGGGAATACAGTTAAGTGTGCTCCAGTCAAAAGCAGCACAATGTCCCTGGGAAGTCCCAAGGCCTCCGGGATCTGGGGAGTGGCGACTGTTGAGTGACTGAGCGAGGACGCGATGTGCGGCTGGCGGTGGCTGKGGTGGAACAAAACAGACCCAGCTCTTCTCTCTCCAGAGCAGCTCCTGTGGTGGGGACTGGCAAAGGCAAGRGGGTTGGCACACACAAGGCAGGCACTTTCAGTCCTGTGGACAGCGGGCCTTGGGGTTGTCATGATCCGCTTAATTCAAGAAGTCATGATGGTTCATTATCTGAATCTCAGAGTGCAAAAGAAATGAGAGGCAGGTATATATTCAAAATCATGAGCAATTTTATTGGATTTACGCAGTAGCAGAGGGTGAGAGGGAGAAAAAGAGAGAAAGTGAGAGAGAGAGAGAGAGTGGGGTTATAGCTACCAACAGCTCAGACGAGTCCTTGAGGTCCGGATTCCATGGATTCATCGAAGTCCATTGGGGAGATCCCATCAGGGTCTTTTCAGAGAATCTCTTTAAAGTCTTTTTGAAAGTGTACGGCAGCAGGCCAAGGTATTCCAAAGCAGGGGAATACTGGCCAAGAGGTGGGGAAAGAATGCCCATTGTTTTGTAAGGTGTGCAGCACAGAGTATGCAGTTCTCCTCTGCCTTCACAATAAGAACAGTGCAACCATCCGCAGCTTACACACTGTACTCAGCAGCCTGGGAACTGGCACTTGGCAGACATCCCACCTTGATCTGGCTTGGACTCCTTTGAGCAAAAGTCCCCCTTTCTCCCCCTTGGGGGTTTTCAGTCTCTGTCCATCTCGATGATCGTGAGACAGTCGAGGGACTTCCATACGGTCTCTTACAGGGGTGAACCCCTTCCAACAACACCTCTGTCCCTCTGAGCGTGGCACATGTGACATTGGCAGCACGGAAGGGAATGATGGGGGGACTGGCAGATTCTGTTCCGAGGCTGCTGCACTCTGACCAGCCTCTCTGGTTTTTGTGGTTCCTGGAGTGTGTTGCTTAGGATCTGTATGTAAGGTATCACAGTCCTAAAGTAGATTAAATAGACTTCAAAGAGACTGCTAATTTCATACGACGATAATAAAACTGGTCAGAGGGTCAGCAAGCTTTATATTATATTATTTCTTGCAAGATGCAAGTGATCTGAGATCTTTGCAAGAAAGGCAGCRTAAGAAAGGCCCAGAAAACTAATTTTTCCAAGGTGCAGTCAGCTTTTTTTCCCAGTAATAAAGGAACAGGAAAAAAAAGAAGAAGGGACCCAAAGACAAATGCCACAGAGCAGGCACAAGGCAGGTTGGATTTAAGATGATAGATAGGGCAACAGGAAGCAGCAAAGAGGAGGCACTTTTTCCCATAAGATTGGCATGGAATGTAACATGCACCAGAGTTGTGGAATGAACATCAGCAGGACCTGTGCAGCTGTCCTGGAGCACAGATCACTCCAAGGTGCAGCAGGAGACACAGGATGGACACCATTTACATGTCAGATGGTTTTTATCTTTTCAATACCAAAAATATAAGGAGACAATTTTTGAAACGCAGCGGCTGCCAAGCAGGAGTCCGGAACAATTAAATGGGATACTTAATTAAAAACCTATACTCCCATGGAATGCAAGATTTACCTCCTTTCTCCTCTTTAGAACACRAAGCCCAGAGATAAAACCTTCAAATTATGAGTAACTTATACCCTGCTGAGAAAAGTGACGGATGCTATGCTCTAGAGAACTTAACCAGGCCCCAGAAAATGTACAGTTGACACTTAGAAGGTTTTCTTCTTCTTATGGCTGCTGTTGTTATGATTATTATTATTATTGATATKATTATTATTACTATTTTTCCTGACACTAAAACTCTTCCTGCCACATTCCCAGAGGAAGACAGAGCATGCTTGCATGTTAGTGGGAATAAATGGGGCCACTCTACTTTTCCTGATGCATGGGCTTCAGATGCTGGAGGAGCTGTTAAAATCAGGCATACCTCAGTGAATRCTGGGAAAGGCTGTAGGGCTCATGGATTTTGCACAGGAGAGAAACACAAATATAGGCCTTGGGGATGCAGGATCAAGGCTCAGCTCTGCTACTGACTTGACCAGTTTGGGCAGGTTACTCAGGGTCCTGTGTTCTGCTTGCTTCCTTGCAAAACAGTTCAGGAGCAATAGGATGATGACCCATGCTATTCCAGGGRCATGGTAAGAACAAGGGTCTAAACGTTTCTGGCATGGTGATAAAATGGATGAGAGAGTGATATAAATACTTCATACAAGGTGAGAAAYGGCCTAGGGAGGAGATTTCCTACATTGCCTGATTAGATCAGGCTGCAGAGATGAGGTGCAAAAATCAAAGGTGAGGAACCAAAATTTTAAGTCTTTCGGTTCGCATCATCATTTGCCGTGGCCAAATGTAAAAGCTATCAAAAGTGCATTTAAGAATTTCTCATCTGGAAGATTTCCTCATCTATATTTTASTGCCTTAATGTGAATAAACGATTGTGCATGGAATGGGACACTGGAGTGAAGAAACGTGTCAGGTGTAACCCAGGTTATGAGAGAGCCAAAACTCAGGCTGTGAATTTGAAGTGTCAGTGGTTTCAAATGTGACTGGATGTTACTTTAAACTTGGAAAAGAAAAAAAAAAGGCATTGATGACTTCCCCATGTATGTGAATAGCAATCAAAGATCCATTTGCTTCCCAGGGGGCTGTGGAGACAAAGCCTGACATAGCACAGAACAGAAAAGCTGTTGTACAGGTTAAACAAATAATCTGTATAGCTTTGTGTCTTGCTTCCCACAGTGACCAAGAGCTCATGCCAAGGGAAGCCTAGAAGAAAAGAGATAATTCTTTCCTTGAGTATTCACCCACAGTGCTTCTCTTATGTTTTTAGTATCATCTTCTTTACTGAAGATGTCTCTTGTAGCTTAACTGACTTCCCTTTTCCAATAGACAGGACTGTAAAACACCTTAGACAAGAAACACCTCTGTACACACACCTTATCTTCACCCAGACCTCATGSCCCTGTGAGTTCTCTGAAAGCACTGCCATACTAAAGAAAGAGAGAATAAACTTGGTAGGCTTTGCTCCCCTCCTCCTCTTCTTCTGGGCTGCAGCACATCCTAATCAATCTCTGCTCTTCGGAAGTCAGAGGGGTCACTGAACCTTGCCAGGACAACAGTGGAACTTGGGAGCATTTCCTGATACTGCCTGCTCCTAAAGATGTTTGCTGGAGTGCACACTGTGCCCAGATTCACCTCTGTGATTGCCCAGGTCCTGTGGCTGAYGAAGCTGAAGAAGGACTGGATTGAGAAAAAGTCCCACCCATTCACTGTGGATTCTCCTGCCACATCCCATGATATGACTGACTCCACCTGCTGTGAAAAGAGACCTCTCTCCCTCTCCTWGGACACCTGCTCCTCTGCCAGGACTTGAACCAATCTCATAATCTTAGCATATCTTCTTTTGGTGATGGCACCTCATGTTTTCCAATTACATACCCTGGAAAGCACCCCCGCACCCAAAAAAACCAAAAAAACCTTCATGTCCTTCCTGGTGTTTACCCTTTGAAAGCTTACAGTCCACTGAGAAGCACAGCATGCAGAGAAGGTCTGTCAGGATACAGAAAATGGAGGATGCTTTTCAAGAAAAATACAAAACTCCACTTTTTTTTTTTTGTTTGTTTGTTTGTTTNAAAAAAAAACCAAAAAAACCTTACTTTTTGAAAGCTTACAGTCCACTGAGAAGCACAGCTCTGTCAGGATACAGAAAATGGAAGATGCTTTTCAAGAAAAATACAAAACCCCACTTTTTTTTTTTTGTTTTGTTTGTTTTGTTGTTTTTGTGGGTTTTTTTTAATAAATATATTAACAAGGGAGGGGGAATACCTAACGAACCAGCATGAAAAAACCCACAAATAACAAAAAAGCCTTTCAGGATGGCAACTGTTGTCACGTTCTTCCCAGCATGCTTGTCTAAGCTCTGCTGCTGTWAGTTCAAAACACAGAGAAGGCACAATCCTCAGTGGTGCTGAGCAGACCCCAAGAGCATCCTTGGCTCCCAAGAACACAAAAGGTACTCAGCTCCTAATAGAAATTGCTCATAATGACTGAGCCTCTCAAGTACATAAGCTGCTCTGAGGGGAGGCAAAGCCATTTTCTTGCTGAGTTTGAAACGAAGAGCTCAGTCTGCTTGGCAGCTGCCATTCAAGTCACGATCAGATCTGGCCTTTCATGAAAATGCAAGCTCATTAAAACATCTGGAGAAAGGGAGGCGAATGTGCTGCAGCCCTCAGCTAAAGGGATAAAAAGGACTACTGCAGTCAGAACCAGGGCTTGGCAGTCACAGGCAAGCAAGGCAAAGGGATGAAGGGGACCAGGGCTAGACAGCAGCCAGAAAATATTTCCTCTTAACTGTCCTGAATGTAAGCAGAAAAGGGCATTTACCTTTAGGTGTTGTGGGATTTTTTTTTTTTTCTCTCTTTTTGTTTGTTTTGCCGGCCTCCACAAACACAGCTTGGCTGCTGAACTACACAGCAGATAAATGATTCAGAGTGGTGGGAACTTGTGGCCTTATTTAAACAAAGGCTGGATAGAGTTATCTGGATTGATTGAGACAATGCTTCCTTGAGCACCAATTCAGGCCAAACAACTGCTGCAGAGAATAACCCAGCTGACCTCCCCAGGAAAAGATGGAGATGTAAAGAGAAGCTTTGGATATAGGTGCTGACTGGGACAACTTTKCTTCCACATAAATGCTACTTTACATAAGCAAAGAGTGGTCTCAGACTGTCTGAATTATCCCATTACACCCCACCTAGCAACTTAGTTTAAGATAAGCCCTGCTGGCTGGGAATAAGGCCCTCCATAATCCTTTTTTCCTGAAAGTGGCCAGTGAAGTAAGTTTAAAGTAAAGGGGTTATCCATCCCCACAAAATCCTCTCAGCTTCCAGCAATCTGCTCTGAGTGGGGCTACCTTCACTTTAGYTCATATAACTTGGGGAAAGGTGTCAAAGTGAACCAAATCCTCCCATGCACTACTATAGATCAGCGTATGTGACCACTCTTACACAATCACCCAATTATCTCCATCCAGTAACAATTCCCTGTGTGCCCAAGTGAGCTGGGGAATACACCCCATTAAGCCACACACTTTCTTAACTCTCTTTCAGTCATTAGTGCCACTTGGGACAAGGTTTGCCACTTGTGCTGACTATTTAGAGCTCAGGAGCCTGAGTCACTGCCTCTGATTCATCTTTTTATGCCTGTGCAACGGAGCAGTGGGGAATCGAGCCCTGTGTATCTCGACTGGCAACAAATCAATAATTCCCCATTCTCTGCTGCTTTCCCTCCTGAGGAAAGGCAGAAAATGCTAAACTTGTGCCAAGAGCTGGGCAGGTTCAAAGCACAAGAGACAAACCACATCCCAAGGAAAGAATGCCCAACTTGAGAAAAAGCACAGGGTAAAGCTTATTTCAAATGATTCCATTTTGCAGAACCTTACATTCGTACCCCTGGGTCCACTACTTAACAGTTACTGGTTCAAAGCAAATTTTTGTGTCTTATCAACAGCGTTAGAAGGCACTACTTCATTTGAACTGAAGGAAGATGGGGAGGCACCAGCAGCATGAATTCCACAGGTCAGATTACCTTCCCAGCACCTTGACTTCCAAACAATGGAGACTTGCAGCCTCAGTTTAGCCCATCTTTTACTGAGATGTAAAAATTACTGTCGTAACAAAACAGTTCAAAAGCATAACCCTCTCCTTTCTCACAAACCCGCTGCAAATCTAAACGAAGGAAGATTGGAAGGTCCCTTCTAGAACAAGAGGACCTCTAACTGTGGACAAGATGGGGARAACTCACACAACATGCTGGTGAAGTTGCAAAGTCAAAAAACTCCTGACAGAGAGCAGCCCTGAACTTTTGCCTCCCAGCAGCTGACAGCAACCTACGCCCTCCTCATCCTCACACACCAGCCTTGCAAAGCTGTGAAAGTGCAATCCATGAGTCAGTGACAAAAGCACTAAGCATGGTGTTGAGCTAGACCTTTAAACATCTGTATAGGATGGAATTTTARGCTGTGGCAGACCCTTCCTCTGGGCTGAGGGTGGTGAGTGAGCAGCCCTTCTGAGGGTCCAAGACCTCAGTGGTGCCATGGGACAGGCGAGAAGGATGGATGCACAGGGAGGGAAGGGTGGTTTGGTCACAAAGCTGGTGTGTGCACCACTGTCCATTTCTCCCTTCCTGTTGTTTTTAGGTAAATACACAACCAAAAGCTGCTCTGAAAAGTAGTCTGTGYTCCTTCTGCCTTGTCAAACTCTTCAAGGGAAACATTATCGCCTTAATTGCTTAATTCCAATTTGCATAATACGGCGCTCTGACAACTGCAAAAACAGGGATGCAAAAGGAAGATTACGAGCGGMATGTGCACGCTGCCAGCCTTTCACAGTTGGGAAAGCCAAGTTGGGGACCAGAGCTGGGACGAGCAGCCCTGCAGGCTCCCAGCTCCTCACTCACTCATTTCCCAGGAGCCTTTCTCACCCCTGCGGCCCCCAAAGCCCCCAGACCCCTGCACACGCAGGATTTTCATTGCCCTCTGGTGGGGTTCCCAACTGCCCAGATTTTTTAACCATGGACTAGGTGGTCTGGAACCTTTCAGAGGGTCCTGGTGGCACGAGCTGTCCCTCAAAACCCAAGACAGAAAAATGCTGCATGCCTTGGGCATGGAGACTTGTCCTTTGCCTTGCATTGCAAACAGAATGTGGCAAAATAAAAGCCTGGAAAAACTGATTCCTCTTGCATCTCCTATTCTACTGACCAGTCCTAATCTTTGAAAGATTTGATTAATTTTTTATTTTATATGTCATGCCTTTCCAAGGTCATGAATATTAGATGTWGGACTTCCTGGACAATCTCAAGAAAGCCTGTTCTCCCAATGCTTCTTGTTTGACTGGCAGATGTAGGTGTATAAAAGAAGACCTCCAGAACTATGAGATTCCCATAATTACAAGCACAGGACATCTCATATGAGCCAAACTCATCCCAGTTCTGAAATAACACAAGTACTTCACTTGCAGAAGACAATGAAACCRTTTTCCTACTTTAAAAAGCCAGCAGCCCTAAACTTCAAACCCAACTGTGATGATCACACAGCAGGCCAACAGGGAGATCTGAATTTTCAGCATAAATTCTGGCTGTTTCTTATTTCATCTGCAACAGCATCACACTTTGTTCCAAAACAGTCTTACAGAAGTTCTGTGCATATCATGACTGTGTTTTGTGTCTCTTGGTTTTATTAATATCTCTTTCCCCATAGATCAAGCCCGAAGATTTATGCTGAAGATGAAGCTGAAGATTTATGTCAAAGTTAACATAAACCTCACTGATTTCCTGGAAAGGAAATGTGGCACTGATGCCTCTGCAAATACAAATGGGATAAAAATCCTAAGTTGGACTTTGGCTGCCTGTGAGCATTCCTCTACCAGRGAAGTGCATAGTACTCATGTTTACACACCAACTTTGGCACTGAAGCAGCTCTGGATGGCATGGAATAACCCTCAAATGTGGGCACAGTGACACCCCTACCAAAGGAATTTGCTGCTTATCCCTCGTCTATTTATAGAGTTTTAGTGGCATAAAATAATGGAGGCAGCAAGCCCATACAATACAASCATCCCTGAATTTCTGATCTGAATTTGCAGCTTATGCCTGTCTATACATAATGGAGACACTAAATGAGATTGTAACAATACAGAATAAAACTAAGAAAGGGAACATGTTCCCGGAGGCAGGATTTTGCTGCTTCTTGACACAGTTTGTTGAAAAGCTGTGTAACAGCCAGAGGCTATTCCTGGTCTGGGGCACCTGGGAAAAATGAGCCTTCTATCCTGACTGATAAATTGGGCTCAAAGTTAGGGAAACATCTCTAGTAAGTGTCACCAGTGGTGTGACCTCTCGACTGAAATAAAACAAGCAGCACACAGGCAGAAATAAGAAAAATCGGACGCCTGCTGGCTTTTGTGTTTGTAATGAGAAGCTACACTGTTTTAGTTGGACTACAAAGGAATTTGCAGCAGCAAAGCAGAAGGTGCTTGTGGAAGAGGTGCAAACAGKGCTCATTTAGCAGCTGGGTATGAAAAAATCAATGAATGAGATGTGAACCAAGCAGATAAGTCAAGATATACAGAGCAGGTAAGCAGAGGAGTTTTAACAACAGCCAGTCTCGGAGGAAGGAAGAGGATCAGCAAACACTTGAGAAGGAGCAGAAACAAATGGGAGGGAGATAATGAAAAGACCAAGCAGATAAATGTGAATGTCAGACGGCAGCAATCACTCTGCATCACAGCAAGAGGACTTCTTTTCTCTCTTTCACTCTAAAAGGCATGGGAAATAGAAGGGCAAATTGGACCCTTAATATCTCTGGGCAGAAGGGGAGAGCTACAGCTGGCGAGTTATAAAAGCTTCAGCATCAATCCCAGCTACACCAGAGCAGGAAGCAGCCACTGTCTTTGCCATTAAACCTCTTCCAAGAGAGCTTCTTGACGACTCAGACAGTGTGTGGACGAATCACAATCAGAAATTTGGCTGGGATGGCTATTTAATACGGAAGCTTTTCCAGACATTATTCAAACTGCTCGTAAGGTAACTGTCTCCAGTGCCCTCTTCCCTTCTTCCAGCCAAGACCCCGAGGGCAGGAACAGCACCAAAATGGTGCCTCCCACAAGCCAATGTGGTGTGGATGACAGCAAAGCAGGGAAGGGAGTGCTTGGGGTTTCTTCAGCTTGGAGAGAAGACTCTCTGCATCAGGCAGCAGTGGCCCCAAGGAAGAGCTGCTAGGGACAAACCTTTCAGTGACTGCAGAGGGACAGGTCTACACCTCATGTGACATCACAGCTTTAAAAATTAAATTCACAAGGTKTCCCATGGGCTAAAAATAATGAAGAGGCCTTGGCAGGCTGGAACCAAGGTAGGGCACAAGTGGGGATGTGGCCTTTCAAAGGCTGTGCTTAATTAAAAGAACAGGCTGCCAAGAAATGATTCCCATGTTGGAATGAGAGCAGGGTGGAGAAGATGCACTGGAAAAACACTGCTTGTAAGTGAGGCCACATAATAGACACATTCTCACCCCTGGCACACAAACCTATTGCTGTTGTAGTGGGTCTGTGGGGAGGATGGAGTTGACACTTGAAGGTCCTATGCTTGGTCTAAGCTGGCCCTGTTATTTTAGGAAGCAGCTACACAGCCCTGTGAACACTCAGGGGTCAATCAGAAATGGGACCTAGCCAGACCACTGCTGTCCAAACACATCTGTAAAGCTGGGGGACTTCCACCTCCTCCCCAAAATTTGCTTTCACCCTGGAATCTTTAGTAAGCTGGAGCACAACTCCACAGCCCAGCAAGCTCGCCTTCCCCTTTGCACAGATGCATTACATCCATGGCTTTGATCAAGCTCAGAAGCAGTGATTGCAGATCCTGCATAAAGCATGAGACTCAGTTATTTATTTCTCTCTCCCCTCCCTACCCTCAGGCATTCTGGAAGTCCTGTCATCTCTCGGGCTATGGCAGACCTACAGATATGAACCAGGAGCTGGGTGGCTCTCCCCCACTCCCCTACCCTTCCTGAGTGTTGCTTTTTTTTTTTTCCAGCTCTCATCTGCAAGGTGCCCTCTTCATATTGCTCTTCAAAGTGAAATGCCTTTCTCCCTGCCTCTCTCCTGATGCAAAATGTCTGAAACCCCGTTACAGACCTCATATGCAACGCCTGCTCGGCTGTAACTCACAGGGAAAAATGCCCCATTGCCAGCAAGAGTCTCCCTGAGCCTTTTACCTATCTCAATATGCCACATCTCCACCACCCCCTCCCTGCTTTCATTTTCAATTGCATGTAATCAGTTTTCAGCTCTTTAACCTTATTCTGAGTGCTCTCTTTTTTGAGAATTTGCTATTCCACCCTAAAGCACTCGAAGGGAAAGAAACACACACATTTTAATTAAATTTCTCTCAGTTTTTTTTTTCCCTTTCATTTGCATATTTATTTTTACTTTTTTCCCCATTTCCAACCCCGGGGAAGATAAATAAATAAATAAATAAATGCAAAAAAGGGAGAAGGATGTGGAACAATACTGGGAAGGTGACTGGGATGCAGATCACAGGCATGGGCTGGAGGTGGAGGGAAGGACAGCTGAAGGRGAGAGAGGGGAGGGACAATCCAGCAATAAGCTCAAAGTAAGGTCAGGTATGGCAGAAATCCAATGATGCTCATGAAAATGCTTTTAGGAAAGAAAGAAAGGCACAGGTAGAGAAGACAGACTGTTTCAAAGTGTCATAGTATGTTGATGAATGTGRATCAACTCCCCAAACTCTAATCTTCAACAGATTCCTGACAGGTTTCTGTTCCTCCATTGGATTTGCAACCTGCACTCCCAGTGATGTGCGCTTTGGGATAATGGGCAGAGGCTGTGCTCGACTCCTGGGCTACAGGACAGCAAAA
>NW_026623719.1:264819-268505 GCF_030028575.1 Malurus melanocephalus | reverse complement strand
AAAACTCAAAACAAAACAAACTAAAAAAGACATTTTATGCTCCCAGTGTAATATTTTCTTCTTTTCCCTTTTTATCTTTTTTTTTTCTTTTTTAATTATTAAATGTGAATAAGCCCATGAAATTTGGCATTTGACTGTACTTATTCCTATTTCCTTTTGTTTCCAGGGTTTTGATTTTAATTTGGGAATATGGTATGACCTCCTATGAACCTRTTAAGGTATTTCTTCTTGTAGCAGTCTACCTGCTGGTTCCTTAAGTTCACATTTCACATCTGCTTTTTTCAGATTTCTTCTTCTCCTAGAATCTGTGGTGGTACTGGGGKGATGATCAGGGAATACAAATTTTTTGTGGAGGACTGCAAGTCAAAATTGGGACCTGCCAACATGGAATCCCTTTTCAATCACCTGGAGATCTGTTACASCCCATTTTGCACACAGTTTTATTATTACTCACACATTATACAAGGACAGTGTCATCATTTTTCCTCTGCAAAATGCATGCTGGGGTATTCAGGGTTCTCTTCTCCCCTCTACTAATGACCAAACCTTTCCTGCAATCTCTATTCATCCTGATTACCTCTTTAACTGACTCTCCCTGGGGCTGCCTACTCTGGGTATGTAAAGAATTTATTATTGCTTGTGTTATCTTTGGCTATTTGTTCCTCAAATTTTTTCTTAATCTGTATTTTACATCTCAGTGCTCCATTTTATGTTCCATTCTATTAGCATCACTTGGATGGAATATCCAATTTCTAAAGTATTTTTTATCTGACTTGAATAACCCAATGTAACTTGGTATTTAAGTGCACGAGTTTCTCTTACCTTTTTGCTTCCAGGGTTTTATTTTGTTTTTCATGTGGGGTTACGGCGCTACCTTCTGTGACTCTAATAAGGGATTTTTTTAAAGCACTTTCCCTGCTGGTTCTTTGGGTTTCAATTTCATAACTTTTTCCCTTCAGGTTGTTTCTGACTAAGTTCCTTTTTTTAAAAAAAAAAAAAAAAATCCTTTTGTTGATGTTCCGCGCTACAGAATTTCTGGTTGGAATAAGAAAATGATAGACATCATTTTATTAGGATAATTTTCACTCCTTATACCTGTCCTTTCACAGTCAGGCTCTGACTGAAAGGCAAGGCCATAAAAAGACATTTCTTCAAACTCTTTCAGAGAGGGTTAGAACGAGACTTCTTTTGCAGCTCAGCAGAGAGGTTTTGCCATGGCCAGAGCAGGCAAGATTTGAGCCAGAAACAGGCCAAAACAAACATGTTAGAACTTAAGTTTGGGGCCTGGCTCACCCTGCTCCTCAGCACTTGCTGGTTTATCCCTAACTTCATGGGAATAACAGACTAGCAGAAATTATTCTCTTCACACACTGCAYCCCTTGCCTGGTTTGACTGCAGGGTTGCCTTTCCTGTACCATCCTTCAGTTCCTCCAAAGGTTACTCATTGCCTGGTAAAGGCAAAGCCACCTCCACATTCCAAGAACCAGTACAGCAAGAGCACATTGAAGCTTTCTCCTCTCAACTGATTCCACATCTTTCTTTTAAAAGAAAATTAAAGGAACCAGACAAAATGCCTCTCAACAGTCCAAGATGGAGAGGCAAGAGCCCTTCTCCTACCCCTGTCAGTGCTGTTGACACCTCTTTCTCCAAGCCCAGTTCCCTGAGAAAGCAGGTTGCCCTGGCACCTAATGTGCCTCTTCTGTACCATTATGAATCTGAGAAGAAAGGGCAACTCTTGCACAAAATTCCTTCTTTTTAACACAGAGTAATTTGGTTTATGCTTTCTGGTCACTCTTTAGTGTTCATTCTGACCTGAAGCAAAGGGTGACTTCCATTTCCTGGAGCAGGGTTTATGTGCCATGGCTGGACAGTCACCTCCACTTGCCCAGCTCATCAAAGCCCTGCAAATATTCCATACACAAGGATCCATTTARGAAACAAAGGTGACACTTGGATGAACTACCTGACCCATTGGACCTGGACTCCCTGTGCATATTGAGATGTAACAAACATCCATCAAGACTGAAACAGGTCTAGTGGCATCCGTCTTGGCTCAAAGATATTTTCCTGTCCCTTCCAGCCCTATACTTTAAGGATGCTCTGTTTCATCCCTTCCAGATGCCATATCCCAGTGGGTGGCTGGAGTTGATTTGTGGTTTCAAAAATTTGAAGCTGGTTTTTTTTTTTCTCCACAAAGTGAGGCTCTACTGTGGTGAGGCTGTTAGGAAAAAAAGAAAAAAAAAAAAAACAAAACCCAAAAAGAAAGAAAAAACCAAACCACCAAACCCTTTGCAGCTGTCACAGACGCTCACTGCCTCAGTGCCTCCAAACACCACTTGGCTCCCGTGCGTTGATGCATTTACTGTACTGGTAATTAATGCCGTTAGCTTTGTAATTAAAAAAAACAACTTTTTGCCTTTATACTTGGGGTGATAACGCTGCAAGTAAAAATTAATTAAAAYGAGATGAATTGCCTTCAGTTAAACGAAACGGAAAGAGAGGGAAAGGAGCGGGCACGGAGGGGAGGGGGTCATGGTGGTAGTGAAGAGAGAAGGAGGCACGCAGGAGCCCTGCTAATGAAGCAAAATGATGCTGTCGGCATTTTTAAAGATTTTCCCCTYGGCTGTGGTACCTTCTGTTGGCTTCTGGGTTAATGGAGCCTAAAGCTATACGTCTGKCAGGGAAACTCTGTGAGTCACCATCGCCCCATCTCTTTCATAAGGTCCACAAACACACCCGCCCATGTTTCTTCAAGTCCCTCCTCCTCCTCACCTTCCTACCCCCCACCTGGCTATGASGGGTAATGGACTGTGAAATTGGCTTTTCTATTATTATTAATTAGATCTGATGTCAGGCTTTTTGTTTTGGTTTGTGTCTGGGGTTTTATTCCCTTCCTAAAATAAGGAAAATACCCAGATGCCTGACAGAGGGTGCAGACTTCTTACAAAGTTGATGCTGGGATCCAATCTTGGCATCATGCAGCACACTTTTCTGTAGAGGATCAGAAAAGAGGATCCCTCCTTTTAGATAACTTCTCTGCTCACTGCTTAACTCTCTGTCCTTCACAAGAGTCCCATCTCTGTAATCAGACCCGAGAGAGAGCTGCCACCAGAGAGGATGASAAGAAACCTGTGTAAGAGCTGAAGGAAACCCCTGGCCTTGCTGAATGCAAGAGAAGAGAAACTGCACAAGGCAGGAGAAACAGAAGCATTCTTGAATGAGAGAGTAGAGCTTTCTTGGACAGACCCAAATGGTTTGGGTCTAATTGAAAATCACCTTAGAAATTACTTTGAATTTTATCACTGTTACATGCATCTCATTTCCTTATTCCTAATATGGAGGAATTTAGCTAAGTAGAAATGAACTATCTGTACCAAACCAAGTGATAAAGAGCATCTACCTACCCATCCAACTATCCTGCAGCACCCATTACTTTCCAACCCCTTCAGTTTGGGAACTTCTGATATTTCCMATGTACAGACAACCTTGCTGCAGACAGCAACCTACTTTTCCATCCATCACAGCTCCCTAAGATTAATACATGAAAGTCCATGAGGACTGCTGAATCTAGATGGAAAATAATAAATATCCTTCTCTAGATGAGCTATCAATCCACAAATATTTGTCTATTCTACAGTTAATATTAGAATATTTAAGTACCCCTGGGTCAGGAGGAAATGCTATTA
>NW_026623719.1:258851-264524 GCF_030028575.1 Malurus melanocephalus | reverse complement strand
CTGCCTGTCTGCTCTCCCATTTTCCCTCCAGAGCACCTTGTCACCATGACAGCCAGTTTCAGACATGTGCAAAACCCACTAGGAACCAAAGTTTTTAGCGTCAGCCCTCCTGCTCAGCCCCTGTAAGGTCACAGAAAGAGGGTTTGACAGCAAAACCAAATCAGACAGACCCTGTGGCCAAACTGAAGAGCAAAGYCCTGACTGTTTGCCCTAAAGCCTCTGCTGTCTTCAGGTTGAAATTCAGCTTGATTTTGAGCTGCAGGACTCACCTTCACCTCGAAGCAGGGGAATTGACTTTGTTATTGGGGTTGCACCAACAAGACCTACCATGAAGCTGCTGCTGATCCTGYCATGGCTGGTGGGAACAGAGAGCTYTGCATRCCTGGTTGTGACAGCAATTCACTCTTTCAAAAACCAGCACCCACACATGGGGGCAGAGATGGGTGAACACATATATGTTGTCCCCACTTTTGAGAAGGATGCAAGGCCTGCCATTCACACAGAGCTGCTGGGACTGAGGAAGAGCAAGACCAGCTCCTCTCCATGAAAGTTTTCCYTCCTGTTTTATGTTCTCTTAGCTGTAAGTGTGGTGTGGCCACTGCATGATGGAAARGGAGGGACATGTGRCATGACCTTCCTAAAGGATTTYAGAGCTAKGGGWTAYTCCAGCTCTRSTCTAACACCTGCTGGGTCTGGCTCYTGGAGGAAYCAGGGCTGCTCTGGAGGACACACTGTGCTGGTCCTGGCAACTCCTTCCCAATCCAGTCCAACATGGCTCGGTTTTTATAACTACAAAACCAGGATAATGAAACTCATTCTACTTTTGCAGGACACCAGGAGTTCTGCTGGTGAAAAGCAACATACCAGAGCAAGTCTTTGATATCCCCATGAATTCATTGCAAACTGGTCCCACTCTGGACTTTCCACCCCAATTTCCYTGCCTATGAAAGCAGGAAAGTAGAATGCTTCCAGAATGCATCTAGAATGCTTTACAAAGGTGAGGCTGGATTATTTATTGATTGACAATGTGGAGCCACTGCCTTAAACCAAAGTCATCTCAGTGTTGTGTTGTTGTAGCAACTGAGTGAAACCAGGAGCGACTTTGGCCCTTCATAGAGCCAAGGCATTGTCTTGACCTTTGCAGCTATTCAGGCTGTCCACTTTGGGTTCCTTCAGAATTTCAGGTGAGACCTTAGCCTGGCTGACAGCTTTGAAAAGACAGTCAAGCAAGCAGAGCRGATACATGGAAGGGTGAAAAGTGAGTGCTAAGAACATTGCTCCTGACCTTTTAAATGGGATTYTACAGCCATGGTTTGACTGAACACAGACCTGGGGCCTGACTGCTGCAGTGCCACAAACTTCTGTCACGTTATTTCTGAAGTGCCATGGTATAAGCAAGAGACAACTTCATCCACCCTCAGTATGTACAAGTGAACAGGGGATTTACAGACATGGTGTGATGAAGCAGGGAAGAAGGATGGGGTGTGGAATAYAAAGAACCTGTGTGAAAGGGCAGCTCTTTTTACTGGAATCAGTCTCTCATGTGACTGTGGCATTCTCCCCTTYAGTTCAGATGGGTTTAATTTTTCAGTGCTAAAAGAAATAAATAAACTAAGAGTGATGCTTTTCTGACTGTCATGGTAAATCAGGCATCCCCTTCATTACAACCAGTGGCCTTCCACCAGTGGAGAGTTGATGTGRAAGAGGTGACCATTAACCCCAGAGTATCTGACCTCCCAGGCATCTYCAATCCCCTCTGGATCTGAGAATCAGCTGTTCTTTTTTGGCTCTTAGAGGAACCCCAGGAYGAAAGAGCCTGCAGTCAGAGCGTAGCTGCTGAGGCATGACGCAAATTAGACGCCAGTCTCGCTTCTCCACAGCAGTGTCAGCTCCTGCARGGCTCAGAAAAGACACTGAAAAAGCATGGGGAGAAGGGATATTGAGCCAAACTTGGTCACGACTCCAATCCAGCCTCAGCAAAGGGTAAGCTGAAAAGAAGGATGAGGAAAATGTCTGCTGCCTTCTGGCATTCCCATGATGGGTTAGAGGTCCCTGGCCAGTCAGTCCTGAGTGTGCTTAGACAAAAGCTTCTTTCCAACCCATTCTTGCAAGCACAGCCTTTAAACCCCTTCTCTTTAGTGCACCAAGTGACACGTGACTGAGACTGAGGAAGGAGCTCCTCAAATGAAGAAACCAGATTTTTGTTGATGGTATTCATCTGTTGTATTTCTCAGGTGAACCACATAAATTCTTCTAAGGAAAGCAAACGGGAGTAGCTCAAGATCTGCCATCATTCCAAAACATGGGAAGGTATTAGTAGTGAACAGATGCCTAAACAACACTGTCTGGAGAAGTGTCCTCCTCTTACTCATGCTGGTGAGCTGGGCCCATGCATGAAAGCAAAGTCCTTCTCTCTGAGCACTTGCAGAGCACCAGCAAGCAACTCATCCATCCCACAGATGTGAATTCCTACTGATCCTACAGCACCAGTCAGCTTAAACACCATTCCTGCCCCAGTAATTTAATGGCCAATGCTTAGAAGGTACTGAGTATCATTTGCAGGGCCTTTCAGTTCTGCTGCAGGTTTCCAGAGCCCCTCTGGGTGACAGACTTCAGTGGCCTCAAAAATGCTGCCACTTCAGGGCTAAACACCTAGAAACAGGCAGCACTGAGGGGAGGAATGAAGGAGGCTGCTTTATTTAATTTAGGACCATTGGGGAACGCTAATGAAGACAGAAAAAAGTTATTTGTGCTAAAATCTCCCAAAGTACTGGGGCTGCAGACATTGAGAGCCCTCATGTGGCTTTGTGGTCGGGACCTGTGCAGCTCATGAAAATGCTGCCTTCCCCATGACACAGAGRCAGCTGATCCCTTGCTGGGGCCTTGGCTTAGAGCTGAATGAGAGAGAATTCAACACCTGCTGCACAGCCACTAGCACCTCTGGATTTGCATTACAGATCTGCCATCCAAACATGCCACCAGCATAATGCTGTTTAGACCAGAGGAGATCACTGCCCAGCGAGGTGCATCTCCCAAGAACCTGAGAGCCAACTGCTGCTGCTCTGCTCCCAAGCCAGCAGCAATAAACAGAAGATGATGCTTTAAGGAATAACGAATTTATTCTAGTTTTCATCTRCTACTAAAAACCTAAGCCTCCACCTGCCTGAATCCTCTTCCACCCTTGCCAGAAATCTGTTGGAGAGGAAACTGAAAAAAAAAGGAAGATGAGGCAAAATAAAGCAAACTGCCAGRGAAAAATGTCCAAAAAGCTAGCCCAGAGGACAGGGGAGAATCGAGGTCTCCACAGATGAGTGCTTTTAATTAGGAAGAGGGCTGAACAGCAAGGAGCTTATGCTAATGAGCAGTCTCTTTTAATCAGCTTATATTTTAAAAAAAGCATTTTTTAACAGTCAAAATAGTTCTGAAAAATGGTAATTATCAGAAACGTGTTGACATGGAGCGGGTGGGGTAGTAAGCTGAAATGATGGAGACTGCTGTCTGACAGAAGGGGACAGCATTGTCATGTGGGGTGAGGCAGGGATGAGGTGGGAGGGTTTCCAGGGCTGTGGCTCTGGAAACACTACTGCCTCTGACATCCCTGGCCTGTGATTGTTCCTTTGCTCYCTGTTGTAATTAATCCTTTCTGTCCCCCACATGTTCTCCAGTCTCCCCTGCTCCCCATCCATTGGTCAGTCTCTCTCTGCACCCAGAGATGACCTTGCTCTTTGTCTCTTTATGTCCCCACCTTTCCCCCTACCTGCTACTCCAAGTACTACCCTGCAAGCACATGGTGTTTGCCTCCTCCTGCTTGTGCTACAAACATCACCTTCTCTGCTGAAGGTACTGATTGTCTGGAGAACGTATTTACTATGTGTCTATAGTGTGTACAGCCCCCAGCAAGACACACTGAGCCTTTGCAGTCCATGCCTGAGGTGTCCAAAGCGGCCCCAGAGCTGACTCTTCCCAAATGGTGAGGAGACCCCCTTTAATTCTGGCCAGCCTTGCTAGAAATGGGCAAATATTCACCTGGAGTGGAGTACAGGGGAATTCCCCTCTCCTTACAACTTCTTCCTTTCCACACCCTGCCCTCTCCTTTGGAAGGGGACACTCTACCAGAAATGCGCAGGATTCCCATCACCTACACGCCCTCGCTCTWCCCTGCCCACGTGAGTCTTTGTAACAGCCTGCCTGCTTCTCCAAATGGTACAACACCCACCAATATTTCAAGTAGATGTTATCGAGTGAAATGAACACCAGTTTGCAGTATCCTACTTTGTCTGAGGAAACAGATCCAGGCATGTGAAGCCATCTGCTCCTGTAGGGTTGCCATCCTCGTATTTCTCTGCACTATGTGCAATAAAGAGCGTTACCAGACATCACTCTCAAGCTCACAACAACCTTGGGGCAGAAAACGGGAGGGGGAGGCAGTGCATCCAACGTGCCACATATGGTGGGTGAAAGGAGAGAGACAGAGAAAACACACACCAAAGGATGGATAGAGCAATAGGCTGCCTGATGCTCTCACGTGCAGTGGAAGGTGCTGTGATGCTCCTGTCTGAAGGCTGGCTTAACACTAAATGTTTTTCCAAGATTCCTGCAGCGGAGTAGAAAACCAKTTCAGCCACTTCTTCTCGCCAGTCTTGATGCCAGAACACAGACTGTAGCTGCCACTGTCCCTTACAGGAAGGCTTAGACCCACCACTTGTGCATGTGGCAAGTCTCATTCTGACTGGAAAGAGCAAATTCCACTTGTTGGTGGGGCAGCTTCAGCCCCACCCTGCTACAGTACCAAGGTTTCTGCTCTGATCAGCTCTGCTGAATGTTTCCAGGGTCTTCTCCAGTTTCTCAGGTGCAGGCTCCCAAGGGATGGCACCTAAAGGCATCCAACCAACCAACACAATTGTGCTTCAAAGAGTTCCCACCTCTCTGGGAATCACAAATCTCATGGCAGAGAAGGATCAGACTGGGTTTATAACTCTAGTTTTACAGGATGAGAAAACAATCAAACAAGGTTTTGACCCACCCGTAAAAGATACTGCGTTTCCAAACAATTACCAATGAGCATGGCATTAGCACAATAAATTGGTGTCAAAGCCCAAGGCCATTGATGAATATTTGTGCATGGCATAACATCTTCCCACGTAATCCCAAGGTCTACTTTCTCACCCCTGTGTTTGAGGGCAGACATTTCTTTGGTGAAAGGAAGCAACTGTAAAGCTGCCTCTGTAAATTCTGGTGTCCAAGGCTAGCCAAGGAAAAGCAACACCTTGGGGCATGACCTGATCAGATCTTAAAGGAAAGTTCATACAGATCTGCAGWAACAACCTGAGTCAGGAGATATCCAAAGAAAATGGCATTTTGTACCCTGTGACTATGTACCTCCACCAAGACCATGACATTGCTGATCCCCCTTCTGATTTGAGGAGCATTTGATTTAAGGGCACGAAGACCTGCAGGAGTGAGGAAGATAACTGCAATGAAAAACCAATACTGTGATCCCTGAGACCATTAAGGATCCCATATCATGCTGCTTTTTTCTCCTTCACAACCTTTTTAATCTCACATCAATTTTCCATACCGTATTAGATGCATTAGTAGTAATGGCTATTTATAGAGCTGTAGTTTGGATCAGGCTGCTATACAAGGAAAAAAAAAAAAAAAAAAAAAAAAAAA
>NW_026623719.1:254227-258821 GCF_030028575.1 Malurus melanocephalus | reverse complement strand
ACCATCATGCTTAAAGGCTACAATGTAAACAGTGAACTAAATGCCAGAGCATATAAGGTTAAATATCCTAAATAGCTTCCTCCCACTGACAGGTGATGAGATTGTTATTAATCCAGTATAGAGGTAGAAAGCGTTAAAATAAATGTTAAAATAAATTACATGGTAAGATAGATTACACAAACYGAGCACATTAATATGCACTAATAGAGATTGTTGCTATAACAGGATTCTTTGTTCTGGAGCAAAATGCCTCAGTATTATAGGCAGGCCAAAACAAAAGTCCCCYGCTGCTGTAGTGAAAGCTGGACTGGGATTATAAACAGGATTCTGAAAGCGAAGTTGTTCCTTTCCAACAGAATTGTGCTGTTGGACTGGTGTCCCAAGGCTGAGCTGCTCTCTGCTTTGAATGGACAGGCAAAAGCATCATGTTGAGATCCCCTGTCCTGTGTCATCTGMTGGGAGTGCATGTGCCTGCTGTCCGCCTCGGGCAGCGGTGCAGGCTGAGCGTAAAGCAGCACCATCTGTTTTGGGCTGCCAGCCTGTGCCCCAGCCCTGGAACAGGGGATCTGCGTGCACCAGGGGAGGGAAAAGCAACCTCACTGCTTCCTTCAGTACAGGCAACGAGCAGCTGTGCTCTAAGCCAGCAGCAAAGAAAGGCTCCCCCAAAGCAAACTCAGCTGCAGCCCTTGTTTGGCAGCGGCAGCACAGCCCCTCCCTGCAGCTGCCTCGGCTCCGGGCTCCAATCTGGACAAGAACAGGGGTCAGGGAGCACAGCTCCTGCAGCTCTGTCCGGCTTTTGGGGTCCCTGTGAGGCGCTGGAAAGTGTCACATCTGGGCTCCAGGTGAGGAGGTGGACCAGGAGAGGACAACTCCCACCGAGAGCTCAATCAAAAGCCACCCATCAAGAGCCAAAAAGGGACATCAGGAAGGCTGCACCAGTGCTTAATGTCCAAGTCCAAGAAAGAAGAGAATCCAACTTCCCACTACTTCATATTCCATGTCCCCACAGAGAGGAAGTGCTGTGAAAGCTAAATCTGATGCCTTTTGCTGGCACCATAGAAACTGGTGCAGTGAATCAAGTGGGAGCGCAGCAACATGATAGTGACCCTGTAAAGTTATATTTCTGAACATTTAAAGTGTGTAAACATATTTATCTCTTTTTACTTTCTTCTCTTAGAGGGAAGGGAAGTGATCTTACATAAAATAAGACAAAGATGACACCGATGCAGGTAACAATACATCCCTGTGACCAGAGGCAAACATCTCCCAGTCTCCTCAGACGCCTTCTCTTCTTCTGACTCCCAATTAGCCAACCTCACAAGGTCTGATCTGATCCCTAATCATTCCCTTCTCATTACTCCACCCCGTGTGCTGTTGTGAGATCTAACAACAGAACTAACAAGGTGCCTACTGCAAAACAAGCAGGGATTCTGGCTTCACTCCTGTACCACTGAACAAATAGTTTCAGTGATAAATAAATAAAGCTCTTCACAGAGAATCCTCACTTCGGTTTAGCTGGGCTTTCACTRTGTCTACTAACCTGCCATTGTTGCAGATACTTGGAAACATAGCTATTAGCTTTCCTCCCTATTTCTCCATTTTGAGATAAGTAGGAAATGCCATTTATTTGTTAAAATTTTATAACTCAAACCTCACTTCTCCTTCTTCTGCCTTTAAAAGCACCCAGCCCTGGGTGAGAAATGACCAGCTGCAGGCAGCCCGAACAGGCCAATGTTCATTAAATGTCTTATTCAACCCCAAACCTCATGAATTGTTTAATGTACAATGGAGACAAAAGCCTTATTTTTTTCACGTGTCAKCTCTTGTTAAGCGGCTCCCTGCCCATCTTGCTGCTGGCTATAAACAGGATTAACAATCAGAGGCACAGAATGTGTGCACACTTCACACGCTGGCAAACACGTGCAGAGGACAGGGTGGCACACGGCGCTCGCAGCCCCAGCCTGGCACTCACACACCAGCTCTGCCGAGTGAATTCACTCCCCARGGAATGCACACACACAAACCCAGGCATGCCAGGGGTGCTGGCACAGCTCAGGTGACAAACACATCCCTCCCAAGAGCTGCATATTGCTCATCTGCATGGATCACTTCCCTCCAGTTCTATAAAGAGGAAGGAAAAAGCACCAGCTTTGCTGGAGAGGAGGATGTGCTGTCTGCTCTGCTTTTCCCAGTCCTCACGCTGCACAGCCAGTGTTAGATGTCTTGAACCTGACTTCTGTGAGGAAGCCGACCAGGTGCTGGGTACCACACTGCTCAGGAAGGCCCATGAGAGGCAGCTTGAGCCAGAAACTTCTGGAAATACAGCCAGCACCTCCCACTCCTCCTCTCCTCCCTGCCTGAGCACACGTGCCAGCCCTGTGAGCTCGCATGCACACAGTGCACAGATGAGCGTGGCATCTGGATCCCTGAGATCCCTTCAGGGCTCACAGTCAGCCTGAGAACGAGAACCTCAAGCCACCMGCTTCAAAAATACCACAGCCACCTTGGCCAGCATCCCAGAACACTGCCAACCACCCTGGCTGAAAGGAGGAAAKGGGGAGGAAGGTTTGGCAGCTCCAGTGTGGTCATACCAATGTCCAGCTTTTGGTGGGACTCTCGTGGTTTCCTCCCCATCCTCAGCAGTAGAGGGGTCCAGGAGTGTTTCCAACACAAAGGATGCTGCAGACATCAAAATGCTGACCAGCTGTTGGGGGGATGTCAGGGCCCCAGCCTGGCAGAAAACTGGGCAGCGTGAAGAGGAGGGGGAGCAGGGGGGACAGCAGGATGTCCTTGGGCACGACAAATTGACCAGGGACAGTGAAGGGGCAGCCTGTTGGCACRGAACAGGAGGGGGATGTGTCTTTAACTCAGCTTGCTGCCAGGGAGAGGGAGATGCCAAGTTGTCCTTTCTCCCTGCCCATCCCCATGGACGCAGGAATTATATCCACGGCGAGTGTATGCCATCCTCTGGAAAATGCCATCTGGAGAACATAACTGYGTTTCCTGGACAGACATCACAGGACTCTGCAAAACCTGGAGCTAAACAGCACTYGAAACTCATGTCAAATGGTGCTTTAAGAGGTAATAGCTTGCAGGGCCATTGCTGGGGTATTTTTCTTCTCTGAAATCAGGAGGAAGCTGTACTGCTGACCAAACCCACTTACGAGTAACAAAGTGAGTGAGAAAATAAAAGCGTCTGATGAAAGCAAGCATTTTTTTGTGATAGCAAAGGAAATATCCATCTYTCATGCTTATTTGTTATTTGGGATTATTGATGTATTTTCTGGCAGCAAATAATCTTTTCCTCACACATTAAACATATTGTGAATATCGCAGTCAGCTGTAAAATCCACCATTCCCTCCTACATACCACCGGACTGTAACATCTGCATCCCGAACAAAATCAGCACAAATCACGTGTATGATGGAAATTCTGGAAAATGTGCAAGCCTGGATTGAGGCTGAGCTTATGTGCAGGGCTGTGGAAAGCAGATCAGCACCACCAGTGATTTTCAGCACAGCTCATGGCCTGYCTGATGCACTGAGAGGCTCAGGAAGAGACCCAGTCAGACTGAGATGGCACCTATTTGTGCGTGGGTTACTCAAGGATTTTGGTAAATTAGTGTGTGATTTATCCAACTTGACTCAGCTAATTAGGGGCCAGCAAAAACCAGAACCTATGACTCAGACAGTAGTTGGCAGCACAAAATGCAAATTTCCCTGTCCAACAGAGCATTTCAAATTCACCTCTGACAGAAACACTCACAATGGCAATATTCCCTTTGTGAGTATTTGCTCTACCCAACCTACTGTGCTTGCRGAGAGGGACAGCAGAAGGCCTGCAAACATCATCAATTTAAGATTTGCTTTTGACTTGGTACAAAACAATTAAGAATCTCCCTGTGCCCCACTCTGGCAGTGCCTCAGCCAGAAATCAGAAATCAGCCATGGTTTTGGCAGTACCCACAGCTGTGCCTCTCTGCATCTTTCCCCATGTCCCCTTCTCCACCCATCACATATATTTCCTCAACTCCAACATGTCTGATGACCTTTCTGGCATCCTCCCTGCCCAAACAGCTCCAATCCCATGTAATTTTTGCCTTCAACATATTCCAGCATCCAGCAACGTGCAAAAAAATGCTGGCAGCCCCTCCCAAGTGGCACCAACCGCAATAAATGCACCCCCAGGGCTGTAGGGATCCCCCTCATGCCTTGCATCAACATTAGCTCCATCCCTTTTCACTGCTCCTCACGACTGTGTCTCACAAAGCCTTGCTCACKCAAGTAATCCCATTAAACCCGATGGGCTAGTTGCCTAAGCACAGATTTATGGGATCATGCTCTTAAAGGCTAAGCTCTTCAGTGAAGGGACCCGAGGAGTCCCTTGTAAATTGCCCACAAAGCCCTACAGCCACCGCTGGCCTGCTGAAACCCAGTATTATTTGCAGGAGATCAAAGTCCTGTCAGGTCATGTTGACTTCTRTTAATGGAAGCTGAGATGCTCAGCTGCACTTGTAGGTGTCAGGGCTGTAAATGATGAACTCTTACAGACGTGTTCCACCTGGTGGGTTTTCCAGGGAGCTGTCAATTGGCA
>NW_026623719.1:239743-254121 GCF_030028575.1 Malurus melanocephalus | reverse complement strand
ACAGCCTGAGTTCTCAAGATAAAGGTGTTTTGGGCACGCTGGGGTGGATACACACCTTAGAAGGGGCCTGCCTGGATATGCTGCTTCCTTCTCTTTTAAAAAAAAATTTTTGCACTGGCAGAGGCCTATTCAGATGACAGAAAGTCACAGGGAAATGGGAACAAAATGTGCATGCTGTTCATATTGAAGGAGGCCCAGTATTACAGTATAATTAATAAACCTTYGCAGACCTCTATTAATAGCTCCTGGATCCTGAGCAGGGAACGCAGCCGTGGCTTTGCCAGGGCTCATTCTGCAAGGGTGAAAATCTTTTGCTTACTGTTTCCACATTTGTCATTGCCATGCTCCATCAAGCTTAGCACTGTAAAGGCAGTAAAGGCAAGCAGGGGACCAGAGGATAGAGGAGATGGGGAAATCCTGGCCTGTGGCTGAATGCATTTTGAAGGCTTTGCAAGCACAGAGGCTGGATGAAATCATGTTGCAAAATTACCTGTCCATTCATGCATAGGGCTGAGAAGGAATCCTATACAACTAAATTAAATTTAAATTATCATATGCCAAATTGACATTAATATTCAGGGCAAAGGATCATTGTTTTCAGGCAATGCATTGATTTAGTTTTAAATACTAATAAATTGCTCCTGCCTCACTGGGCATTGATGGCATATTCTCCCTGAGCTCCTACCTCGTATAACGCCAGCCTTGCACCCTAAAGAGAGGGCCTGGCTGAAAGGGCAGACAGAGCCTCAAAAGCAGCACAGACCCYTCAGCCAGAAGGTTTATTGARGCAAAYGCATTTCTCCCMTCACCATTTTTTCCAGACAWATCTTCACCAAACCTCACYTCCCWGCCAAGAGGGTCCCYGGGGCTGTGCAGGGACCCAGCCCAGCAGCACATGGCTGAGCAGTGCCTGGGGAGGGTGGGCTGGGAGCCTGCCACCAGTCCCCCTCCCCAGCAATCCCTACAGGTTTCAYTGCTGAATGCCTCAGCCCCTGGAGTACCACAGTAATTTGGCACTGACGCCTTAGTCACTTAATTATTCTTTTCAAAGGAGCCTTTGAATTTCTTTTTCCCAACCTTGCCTTCTTTCCTCTCCCTCCCTTTTCCCTCCACACATTTTGACTCAATAGTTTCCCTTGAAATTGTATAAACTTGCTGTTTATTTCTTGCCATCTAGCATGCTGTGATCTATCTTTCATTGTTAATATTTTTTTTTTCTCAGCAGCGTCCCTGTTGCCTGTCTCTGAGTTCATTCTGTTCTTTCAGCAGCACTATATTTTTCCTCTCAGTATTTTTGCTTAGCTCTATTAACTTTTATTTATTTTTCTTTCACTCCTTCATCGTGTTTCTTTTCTTAGTTGCTGCACGCCATCTGTATATCTGTTTCTGCCTCTCTGCTGCTCCCACAACTAGATTACCCTCTGCCTGCCTTTGATTACCACAGCCCCTTGTCTCCCCTCCCCACACACTCCCCTCCCTAATAACAACAGCTAAATAACCTAAAATTGGCTGTGCCCTTTCTTGTGATCCCCCCTCTGGTTCCCAGCTGTTTTCAGTGAAAAATACCTGTGTAGGAGTGTTGGCATCATGAGCTCTGGCAGCCAAAGCTGTTGAGAGCACCTGAGTCAAGAAGACTCAAGATGCAGTACGAGATGATGAGCTCAATGTTTGATTTTTCCAACGCATTAATGTTTCTAATTCTGCATTTGCTGAGAGAGAGGGGAGAAAAAAAAAAAAGAGAGAAAAAAAAATCCCTCCTGCTCTTGACATCTCCTACCTGGTTTTGAACATCTCACTGTGCAAACAAATTAGTTTCTCCTAATAAAGGTTAGAAAGCGAAAAATAAGCCTGAGTATGAGAATCTAAACTTAGCTGTAACTGAAGAATTACAATCGATGCCTTCAAAGCAAAGGAAATCTGCCATCTGAAGAGATACATGCACCAAGGAGGCACAAATGACCTCCCTGCCCCCCAGCACCTTGGCCATCTCCCCACAYCTCTGCATCTCCTGTAACCAGGAGCAGCTCCAACAGAGTTCCCAATTATTGTCTTTGCAAAGCACTGTGAAAATAGATGTCAGGAGAGCACCCTGAGACTGCTGCTCAGGTGGTCTGTTGTTAAAGAATGCATGTGGTGGACAGAGCCATGCAGCCACAGGGGATGTGGCCGGAGAGGCCACTGTAGTGGGGGCTTCTAGGCATAAAAATGGCCAAGAACCAGGCTGGAACATGCTGTTTTTAAAAAAAAGAAAAAAAAGCATCTGCAGCTGTGTGGGCAGGTCAACTCTGACTCCCTGTGGGAGCATCTCTTTTCCTGGRCAGTCTGGACCCAGCCATCCCTGCTGCCTCCCTCTCCTGAGGCTGTACCAAAACTCACTGGGGAAATAAAGAGAGGGCTCAGCCTGGCCTGAAGCATCTCTGGGCTTTGCTGCCCACTCTGTGTGTCCTCTCCCTGCAGATGGAACCCGTGGGGAGGAAGCAGGAGCTGCCCCAAGGCACACAAACAACCCTGTCCACACACATCTTGGAGAAAAAGCTCACCAGCTGACAGAGCTGGTTATAGGCACCCACATTTATCCAGCCCACGAACGGAAAACGAGGCTGAAGTGAGAAATGAAGTTAATTTTCTTCTCCTTGCCTTTTTCCAGAATCAGACTGAAACTCATCAGGGTCACAACGATATGGATTACAGCCAAGGAGAAAGGTTATTGATGTGCCTCTAAGAAATAAAAACAAAGTTGARAAAAAAAACAACCCAGAACACAGACAGCAAAGCTGGAATTAAGAAGATATGCCATTCATGCATTCCAGGTTAACAGAATGAACCCAAATCTTCTTCCAAATGTCAGCAAGGTTCAAAACAACTCAGAGTGAAAACTGCATCTCAAACCCAGACACTCACTAATGCAATTCTGAATCATAATATCCTTAAATCTCACTGGGGGCAGGCAGAATGGTAGGTAAAACTGACATGCCATTTTGGTTTCTGATCTACCCTGTTTCTTTTAGACTACCTTCAACAAACTAGGAATGGTTTCTGAATTTTACACCGTTTTGAGAACATATTTGTGTCTACATGCATATGCATGTGTGTGCATATATCTAGGTATGCTGATATATATCTACATCTATGCACACATATACATTAAAAATGGAGGGGTTTCCTTGCCAGATGGAGATGCTSCATGCTGGACTTCCCCTTGTCCCAGTCTGTTCATTTGTGCCACGCAAACTTCGCTGCTTCTGCACCTCATAGCGTGCTCAGATATCCCATATTCTCATTATCCTCAGACTCACCGAGCCCGCCTGTCCCCCCTGGAGGCTGTTCAGCACTCAGAAATTTGTGCTTAGCTGAATTTTCACCGTAGCTTTGCAATTCACCTTTACAAAAATAAACTCTCCCTACGTGGAACTTTTGCAATCAGCAAAGAGACCAGAACAAACAAACAGGAAAACAGTCCCGTCAGCAATTTTCCAGCCACGTAAACTGCTCGCTTGGAGCTGGTGAAAAAAATGGCCACCATCCCAACCGTGGGCCCTGGGCTGATGCTCCTCTCCTGCTCAGCCGGCGCTTCCCTGTTTATCCGATCTAATGCAATAAAATGCGTAATTAATTTCTAAACGCTTCCGTTGAACGGTGCAATTTGTCAAGTCGAGTTGTTAATAGAATTAAGCTTTTTATCAGCGATTAGCAAAAGAAGGTAAAAAAAAAAAAAAAATTAATTACGGAATTGTATGCCTCCCTGCTTCAAAGCCAGGTTTGGGATTAAATGTTTGATAAAGGTTCCCTGGCACGTTATAAAACATTTAGCAAAAGCCGCTTTCCCCACGGTGTTTTCTGCAAAACAGCCTTTGTGCGAGAGGGGGGAGGCAGAGGGAGGAGGGTGCAGGCAGAACATTGGATCACATGGAAAAGGGGGGCCCGGCTTAAAATCGTGCAGAACTTATTGTATGGGAATACACCCCCATATTGTACTCTGCTGGCACTACATCCCGCCTGCCTCGACCTCTCAAGCATCTCTCTGTTGTTTGTATAGATAACCAACGGAGACAGGGAATTACAGGCAATATTGGTTATTTCTGCCTGTCTGTCAGGAGCTGTCCCAGGCCCTGGGCTCAGCAGAAAGACTGCACAGCCCTATGAAATGGGGCAGCACATATAACTCATGCTGGTTATGTGGAATGAAGTCCTCACAGCCCTTCTCACTCTGGTAAATCCATACCTTGTGGAGGGTAGATTATGAATCCTACAGAGTACACCAAGAGGTCAAACCAGCAGTGCCCTCTGCAACGTAGCCAGTGCTGGATCATCACTAAATGCACGTGCCTTGACCGCAGTGAGGAGGGGCGAGCAGAGCAGAGCAGAGCAGAGCAGAGCAGAGCAGAGCAGAGCCAGCGCTGAAGAACCCCACCTCCACAGCACAGAAAGGAGATGCAGCCTCATCCTTTCCAGGGAGCCCTACAGCCCGGACAGGGGATGAGCATTGGGAACCCCTGAGCACTGCAAGGAATGCCACCTCGTCTGGGCCTGGTGCCACCTATTATTGCGGACAGAAATACACCCATCTCCCTCTTTCTTGCAAATTATAGTCTGTTTACACCTGACTTCCACGGGCAAGAGTGAGAACTGTGCCTGAGGGACCTTSTTTTGGAACACAGTCTAGCCTAGGTGCTTCCCTGCCAAGGCCCAGCTCTCTGGCACCTTTCCAAAACACAGACATTCAGCTTCTCCACAGACCCACCTTGGGTTTACCAGCAACAAAGTGAGGGATTCTTCCAAGAGACAGCTCATCATCCTTGTAGGGGCAGGCTGGGAAATACCATTATGGCACGTGTCAAGCAAGAGGGGAGCAGAGCACSCAGAGGATGTGCTGGTGGATTTTTGGGGGAATGAATGCTCGTCTACAGAGGGGGATGAAATGCAGCAGTGCTGGGGGGCAAGGACATGAGCAGAGCTGTCAAGAGAAGTGCTAGGTGAGGAGATCTGGAGACTACAGGGCAGGAGGAGGGAGCTGCATCAACAGAGCTTTAAGGCACGATACAGAATTAAACCCTGACAACAGCTATGTTTCCGTGCACACCAGCTTAATTAGCAGCACGAAGCTTTCTGACACCTCCATTTCACGCTGTCTTTATAGTAAGTTTCTCAACACACAGCGTTTCTGGCAGCTCAGCACAGGCTCTGTGCAGTAGCCATGCGACTTGCAGGAAGGAAATGAGGAGGAGGTGAAGTCTTTAATCTGACTCCTGATCCTGCTGGTGAGTTGTTAAAGGCACAAAGCTAATGGCGCTTTTGAGTACTTCAGATCGCCACAGTGAGGCAGGAAGGGAACGTGAGGTGCTTCTGAGCAACCTCCCTGCCCCACATCGGCAGCTCAGATCCTGTTTTGTGCTGCTCACAGATCTGGCCTCACCAGGATGGAGTGCYCAGCACAGATTTCTCACCCTAACGCTCTCATTGCTCCAAGAAGGAGCAATTACTGACAGACATAGAAAGGGCTGTAGTGCTGATGGACTGCAGCCAAGACAGAGACTACTCAAGCATCATCCCATCCACATCTAGGTAAATSCAACTCRGTTCAGTGCCTATTATTTYCTTTCAGATACCCATCAGCTATTTYGGGTTTTAATTGCGATTTTTTCGTTTGTTTGCTATCCGACCAAAATTATCATATGTTCAGTCAGTTACTGGTCACCCCTTGAACCAGACTTGTCAATTCCTCCCTTTTCCTCCTCTCTCCCAGCTGTTCAAATCTTTCAAAAGCCGGTAGATTGTTATCATTCATGTCCCGTCTTAAGTTGCTACTTAGCCAACCTCRACATATTTAGTTCCTTTAATCTTCTTCCCTAATAAGTCAATCCTTCAGCCCTTTAATCATGCTAGCTGTGCTTTTCCAGATTCTCTCTGATTTGTCTGCACCTTCCTGGAGTTGGTGTGCCTAGAAGGCACAGCAGGCTTGTGAGCTGTGCTGAACAAACCACTTCCCATGGGCATGAGGGCACAAGGCTACAGCCCAAATTCTGTAGGGCTTGCTTCTTCTCCCCTCATTGCATCATCCCAGAGATCCTTGAGGAAAGCTCTCCTTGACATGGTTCAGCCACAACACGCTGTTAAAATTTGTTAAGATTTTCCTTTCACCTGCTCCACACTGAGCTCAGTGGGTTGCAGCTGATTTGCCCTATTTACCATAAGAAAACCAGCCAGCAAGCCCTTTCTGGCCCTGCATCTTTCCATTTGGAAGAGTTCCATCGAGGACTGCAAAATGGTTCTGCAAGGAAAAAGGCAGACCCATCATTCTCCCCTCTAAATCCTTGTGCTCTCCTCTCATATGGCAGAGTGTCATGCTGTAATGTCATCAGTTTGAGGCCTTGATATGGAAACTCATGATTGCTGTGAGGAGGAATGAGAAAAAGAACTGGGAGCCTCAAGCTGGACACCAGCCTTTTGAGTCAGCTTGTGAAAATCCTTTCCTTCCTCCGCAGTTCTGTTCCATGGAAATGGAGTGGCACTTACTTCCTTTCCCATTCAAATACTCAAAGAAATCAAGCACTGAGAAATGTATTCAGGTTTTGCTTAATAGCTACAAATACCAGAATAATTTGATTCACAGATTTCTGCCAAATGTAGCCAGCATTTTGATTCAAAGCCTCTAAGTGGTTTTATTTCATTTCTGCTCCCATCAAAAGAATCCCACAACCAAGTTCAAGTATACTCAACAATCCTGAGTTCCCTTACTTAAACTGACATTGTTCTCAAGGAGATATCCTAGACAATACCCTATTTTGCTTTCCTTTAAGCCTCTATCTGAATTCTTTCGCAGCAGTAAACACATGTTGCAARTGCCTCTACATGAAAGCTTATTATTCTCATTAGTAAAAGAAAAAGTGCTTGSAGAGGCAATAGACAATTTGGGAAGTGAATGCAAAAGTGTGTTCCCCCAAGGGAAGTTTCACTGTAGGGCCCCTGGAGCCCTCTCTGCCRAGCAGAGGGATATACCAGCCACCACACATAACAAGGACAGAACTATATTKTAGTGTTGATTTGTACTGGAAAACACACTAGTGTGTGCCACATCGATTTAAAAAAAAAAAAATTATCAAAAAGAGAAAAAATAAATAAATAAATGCTACTCTGTGTGGGAGGTCTCTGCCCATTGTCATTTAGACTTGGTAGTACTCTCACATAGGTGCACAGCTTAGCAGAACGTGACTCACATTCACATYGGGCGGATGCTCCTCAGCCCAGAGCTCTCTCCCTCTCTCTCTGGAGGGGAAAGGGCAAGACAGGATGTGTGGGGCTCAATTCCCTGTTCTGCTAATGACCTCTTCTGGGAGACAGGGCAACTCTCATTGCCCCACTGCAGCATGCAGGGGAGCCCAGTGGAGAGGCTCCCCAAGGAAATCTCACCACGGCGGTAACAATTTGCTACTCCAAATATCACAGTGTTGTGCCATGTGAAGGCACCAGCGCTGCCTCATGAGCATGGAATGATGCTTGAGCTGCTGAGTGCTGTGTCTCTGCTCACAAGTGCCTGTGTGACATCACCATGGGGCTTCCCAATGCCACACAAGGGCAGACAGGTTCCAATTCAGCATAGAAACTGGCTGCCTTCTTTCACAGGGATGCCAGGATGATGGATACAATAAAAATCCTTGATTTGCTTGAATGCCAATGGCAGTGGCCAGATGAAAACCAAAATAAAGAAAAAAAGAATCTTCTTCTTGAGCAAAAAAAATCTTTTGGCATTTCTGTCCTTTTATTTTGGGCAAGCAACATTTATTCTTTGGCCATTGAACACTCAATCATTTTGCAAAGCAGTTCCAGTAGCCAGCTTCGGGACCACAAAAAAAAGATGTGGGTGTTCAATTCATGTCACTTCAAATATTTAGGACACGATTTCAGCTCAAATCACATAAGGTTTGTTCACACAAAAGCCCTTTCCCTAGCAGCTGGGGAGGGCCAAGGATAGCTGAAAGAAGCTCTAATCAAATGTTTCAAGTGAAGCTGGCTGATAGGCACCGAGGTACAATTTATAGCTAGCTGGATGCAGGTACTGTAGTTTTGCAATCATGCCAGCTATCAATCAAGCTCTATTCTACTGGTCTTTTATGTCTTGCACTCCAAATTCCAAGCTGAGCTTTGTCAATGAAAAAAAAGTATTCTGGTAATTGCAGATGATTGTCCCATCGGACACTTTCATATATCATAACACGTTTAGTTAGGAGTGATAGTCTTGGGGTAAAATACGTCCAGGGTTGGGAAAGTGGGGCAGGAGTGAGGGGTACTGGGAGAGCAGGAAGGATGCAAAGCACTGGTCTCACCCTCAGAGCTGCCCAGCYACAGGACAGTGAGCTGCTATCAAGGCAAAGGCATCCTGTTTTCACCAACACAACTCCACAACCCTTTTCTCCAACATCACTCCAACCTCCTCCACTCAACAAAGCGCAACAGCTCTGCAACTCTTTGTTCAACTCGCTCGCCCATCTGTGGAAATTTCTGTGGATACTCAGTGCAACCTGCACTCCTGGACATAGTGACTGAAAGCCAGTGACAAGAAACCTGACATTTCATTTTTGCACTTAGTCTTTGTTAAACTGCCTCCTAGAAAGCCTCTCTCCGTGGCTTGGAGAAGAGCCCTATGGAGCAGCTGTTGGCCACTGCCATGGACAGACAGCTTTCCCCATGGCAGCAAAGACAMAGCTGTCAAAACAGTGTCTCTTTCCACAAACTCTCATTTTGAGCTGCCCTGGAGAAGGTACACTGCCCCAGGACCAGGCTGGAGTGAATATGGTGAGTCTAGCAATACTCAGTGATGGAGCACACACTGCTGTCCACTGAAAGGTTTCCTACAAGAAGAAAATGTACCTGTGTCCCAGCACCCCCTGAGCTCGACCTTCTGAGGACATAAATCCCTCCCTCCCAGATAAGGCAGGAGTGCCTGATGTGCCAGGGTGAGGAAGGAAAGTCATGTGCTGGACCTCACCCTAGTGGGGTATGGTTTGGCAGTGACCTCCTCATAGGCTTAGAAGAGGTTTATGTTCCCTTGTTGGTGTGAGAATCACTGGATAATTTTTTTCCAAAGGTTTTCCTGGAGCTTATTTAAAAGATTTATCCCAATCTTTGCTTCTGCCTAGCTTAAGAGCAGATAAACACACCATATTTTAGGGTTCATTTTCATCTGAGTTTCCTATTGGGAAGTGGGGAGCTGCTTACTGGAGATAATTCGGAACTGATTAAGGGATGGCATAGCTGCCAAGTYCATTATGAAATTGTATTTTATTTCATATCCCAACAAACTTGCATCTGCCTCCTCCATGATGCAGTAACTCTTTGAATCTACACATGTGCCAGGATGTGCAGGGCTCGCAGAATTACCATCTGTTTCCCTGTCATAAGCAGCCCAACAGCGTGCACGCTGCCGAAACAACAGGCCGCTTTGGTAATAGACTTTATTTTGTTTCTTCCCTTGCTTTGCATGGATCAATTATACCTGTTCTGCTCTCTAGTAAGAGATTCCCAGCTGAGGAGGCCACAGTTGCCCTGCTGCAGCTGGGCACAGGGCCTCGCTGTTCCTGACAGCAGGAAAATTGGTTTTTTTCTTACCACACATGCTGCAGTACCAAATCTGACTCTGACAGGAACTTCACGGTGCAGAACTTCCCCTCTCCTAGCTCTGGGCTCCTGACTCCCTGCTCTRCCATGTCACCATGAAATACCTTTCAATTATTCCACTTTTATTGTGTGCACAGCTCCCCAGCTCTGGAAAAGCCTGTGATTCTTCCTGTACAGATCATTTTTTTTGCAGCTCTTCCCAACAGCTGCCAATCCAGGCAGGAGGATGGCTCCCCATCAGCCCACCAGGATCTGAAGGTGCACACACTGACATGGAGGGGTGGATGCTCCAGAGGCTGTGTTACTATCCACAGAGCACTTTGCTGAAGGAAGGAGGGCATGTCCATGCCAGAGGGAATGGGAGGAGGGACAGGAGAAAGCCCACAACGGGGCTTGCACTGCTCTCCCAGGGACAGTTTGCATTTTGCTTCCGCTTCTCCTTGGGGTCGCAATTACTCACAACGTTAAAACAACCTCAACTCCCATCCCCARCAGACACCATCCCCCTTCCCTCTGCTCCACACAGGAGGAAAATTGTGGAGAAAATGCTACTTAATTATCACACCACGTAACTAATTAAAAGCTGAACGCTTGTGTGTGGTATGCTAATGGGGCATTAGAGAGCCAGCCTGCTTTGGTAAAGAGACACGAGCCCCCTCTTTCCCCCTTCACCTTACTGCACGAGCTTCAGGCTGACAGGCACCTGGGATGAGATGGGAATTTATTATGCTGCCTTCAAGTTCACAGCTTTACAGAGGGCACCAAGGTCAAGCAACTTGATCAGTACGAAGGGAGAAATCACCGGTGCAGGCGCCAGGAGCAAGCTATAGAGTGTGGGTGGCTTGCTATGGAAATTACGTACACAGTGAGGCTTCACATGTATCCTAAAGCCTGGTTTTTTGGTTTTTTTTTTCTTTATGGGGTTGGTAGGAAACAAGGCAGTCCCTGAAAGATAATGTTTATTGCAATYCCAGCTCATTGCAGGGGGGTTAAACTGGATGACCTTAAAAGATCCCTTCCAACCCAAACTATTCTRTGATTCTGAGATGTGTATATCGAGTACAGACAAGCACACTCCAACGCCCCTTCTCCTCCTATGTCATTACACATCTGGTGCCAAGTGCCAGCCCTCTCCTTTCAGCTGCTGTGCTTGAAGTCCATGTTTGCTTGTCCACTCACAGCCAGGACCAATGAATATGTTGATTAAGGAGAGAATCTACTCAGYTTTGTTGAGATTTTCTTAACCACCGTGATACATACACACCCCCAGAGATTTGTCCTGACACACATGAAGCGCCTGTGTGATCTGGAGTGGCCAGAAAGCCATATCACCACAGTTTGGGGACAATGAGGGACCCTCCAGGRCAGCTGCAGCAGCACATTCTATCAWTTCACCCGATGGACTGTGAGGCTCATTCAGCCTTGGAGCRCACTGGGGCTGAGCTGAGAACTTTGTATGTACACAGGGCTTTTATATGGCTTGTCCTTCCTTGAAAAGGCCTTGGGTAGAGACTAAGATAAAACCAGAACCCTAGAGAGAAAAAAACCATGCCATCAGTGTCAGCAAAGAGAGGCAGGAATTTATCTTGGATTAAGGAGATTGTTGTCTCCCTGTTACCAGTGCCTGCTAAGCTGTACCTTTGCCTCTTGTGACATCCCACGAGCTGCAGACCCCCATTTGAAGGTCATGACTTCTTGAAGCACAGGCAGAACTGCCACAGGCCAGCATGCAGCCAGCACTGCCATGGGACCTGACRCCTGGCAGGCAGCACAGCCCCACTGTGGAAGGGCTTTTATCCCATCTGCCCCACTCGCCAGAGCCCRAGGGGAACAGATGGGGCTGGCTGGCTGGAGAAGGCCAGCAAGTGATCGTGCACTGCCTGTGAACCTCAGAGCTGACACTGGCTGTGTTCTCCTCCTGCAGGCCTCCTGTTGCCCACTCGTCCTTTGAGTGCCTGCCAGCTGTGTYTGCCAAGTCCAGGGGTGCCCAGATGCTCCCCTGCACAACTCCTGGATTTGCGTGATGAGCCGGGTTCTTCCACCAGATGCATCCCAGCCCACTGTTTACCACAAGTCCTCTGCTGAGCAACCACAAGCCATTTCTTTCTAGTTATAATGTGCTCTCAAAGCCAGATCTTCTCTGATCTCCATCTGGAAAAAAAGGCTTCTAGAACTTTCTTTTTCGGTCACTAGCCCAATACCCTGTCCCTGGCTGATATGACACTTTGTCAAGTGCCCACATCCCCAGCGTGGCAGGAGGGTGCTCCTGCCTGGTGTGTTGGTTCTGCTGCTGGCAGATCAGCACTAAAGCCATGTGGATGTCCTATCCCAGCAGAGACAGGGAATAGCCAGTGGTGTAAGGAAGGCAAGAGCTCAGCCATGGCACCAAAAAGTGAAGGAGCTGAGGCAGAGTGCATGTCACCAAACTCATGCCAGAGAACRACAAGGATGAAGAAGAGGCCAACAYCTCTTAGGAAGATACTGTTCTTCYCTGCTCTGAGGTTCRAGTTCATGGCAAWGTATTTCTTGCTGTGCTGTGCTCTGGAGATGAGCACAGTATTCCTTGTGATTGGCCTGTCCGTGCCCATTAGTTCCTCTCCAGCAAAGGATCCTCTCCTCCCCCTCTCTGTGTAGCTCCAGCATTTCCCTTTGGCTAGGTCTCTCCAACCACTTGCACTCCCACTGAGCACAGCATGGGTGATGCTCTCATTCCCTCACTCTTGTTCTGCCATCTCTGTCACTTCWGAGTARATTCGTGACCATTTGGGTTYGGCAGAGCACGCTCACAATGCATCYGAGCTGATGCTTGACCCTCTCTCCCATTCCACCCAATTTGATCCCGAACCATCAGCCTTACTTTACGGATCACCCCAAAGCCCTAGACTGTCAGAACAACTTCAATTACAGCAGCGATGGGCCCCGTGCCACCAGCAGCATCCGCGGCCTTCCAGCGGCTGACAAGGACTAATTAGGAAATGAAACATTAGGTAAGTCGCTCTCAATTAGGGCCGGGATAACGTTTTCCTGGCAGCACTGGGGCGCTTTAACTGCCGGTCCCATGATGACTGTGAGCACATCAGACTTGCTGAAGGAGCTTTAATGCTGAACATATGTTGGAGGATTACAGAAACCCTCTCAGCTGTGACATTTCGGTGTGCTCCCTGCTTTTTCTTTCCCCTGTAGCAAACAGGGAACAGTGAATGCCAGCACAGGAAAGCAAGGAAGGGGCTCAGAGCAATTAGCAGCAAGATGAGCACACAAGCGCACATCCACATATGTGCACAAATGAAATATGTGCCCCTGAATGTACACATTCCACATTTTAATTAAACATCACCGCACAGCGTCCTTATTCTTCGCTGCCTCTAGAAACACACCAGAGATGACAGACCATCGTCCCACGTCAAAAGGCACGTTGGTAGCCCAAGGGATCCCTGGCTACAAAAAGCCACAAACAAAACAAAACCAAACACAAAAAAAATACCAAAACAGACATGAAAAAAGAGAGCCCGGTGGGGTCAGGAGAGAGGCAAGCTTGGACTTCCTTCAAATAAAAGCCAGGTGCAGCTATGTCTTGTATGGGAGCCTCATAGGGACWGAAGGCAATAAACAAAAGCGTAATCTACCAAAACAAAATGTAAACCTAAAATTAGAAAGGCTCAAGTTCCCCTTGGAGGAAAGAATGGAAGGAAAAGGAGACTGTGAGAGGGTATTAAAGTAAGGAAAATTTTACATTAAGAAAGGACGCAGTATATCCGCATACTTTGTGCACAGTCATTTTAACGTGCTGCAGCAATCTTTGGGGAGCAGCTGCAGCATGCACAGCTTTGCTGGGATTGAGGAGCAGGACTGGGCTCTCACGTGCTGTCTCCTGGGGGGGAGATGTAGGGCAAAGAGGCTGGAAGCCAACTGCAACTGTAGATGAGTATGTGCCACAATGTTTGGATTTTAGAGAGAATGGATCTGCATCTGCTTGAAAATTGGCTTTTGAAACACTTTTTAAATGGAAATTTCAGTTTCTAAATGAATTAAGAATCTGGTCCTCTTTTTTTYCYYMAAAAAAAGAGGAAAAGACTTTTCAYRTGGAASAATCCCTTCTGGCTAAAAAGATGGAGAACCTTTTGACTCTTTGAAATCTGCTAAGAAAAGTTTTGCAAGATCATCACTTTGCCATTTGGGGAAAAATACCCACTTTTCCAACTGGGTTGAACATAGCCCTTTCTGTGAGCACGTCACTTCAAAGGCCACTGGGAAATTTCCATTGGATTTGCTAGGCCAGAGCTTTGCTGCCCAGTAAAAATACCAAGTCCAGAAACAGAGCATCAGARTATCTGAGAGCTCTTGGGATCCTTAAATGACTGCACCGAATCCAACTATCTGTTGAGGCTTCTGCATCACCGTTTGATGAAATGCACCCTTGGCAGGGCAGCTCTATCCAGAGCTCACCATATGCTCCTAATGCATCACAATTTCAGCGCACACGGGCACAGGCAAAAAGCCTGACAAGAATATAAATGGACCTGTGTCTCATACGGTCACACCAAAACAGTGATTGTGAACCAGAATGAGATATCACCAAGGCACCACAAGAAACTGCTCTCTGCCAATGCATACAACCTGCTCCAAACTCATGGTAATGTCAGCATGCAAGGATCCCCAGGAGGAGGGCATAGTGATGCACTTGTGGTGTACACTTGTAAGTGACAATAGCTATTTTCACATCAGCATTACACCAGTGATGCTYAGACCACAACCTGGCTTTTTGG
>NW_026623719.1:195585-239128 GCF_030028575.1 Malurus melanocephalus | reverse complement strand
CCGTGGCAGGGATGCTCTTTGTGTGCCCACACACGAGTGATGACACACATTGCTCAGCCACATCTCATTCAGCAAGCAGGACGTGGGAGGCCCTGCCAGAAGGCAACTTACACCTTCCTCGTCAGGCTACTATCAGATTTTGCCTAATTTGGTTATAGTAGCTACTTTCATGCTGTTTACACAAAGCCTGCTTAGAAGACYGAGTACAATTAAAASGGAAAGCACCGCAGTGKTYTTTTTTTTTTTTATTGTATAAAATCAAATTTGTGTTTTTACCAATTCTCTCTTTTTTGAGGTGGTAACATCTGAATACAAGCACATTTCCCAGTTTTACTGTGTCCCAGTTCTGGCTGAAACCCGTGACCCTAAGGGGTGATTCTTACAGGAAAATACAAAGATACGTACATGTAACTAGCTGATCTGGATCCACAGAGGCTTTGAAGGCACATGGCTCATTATTYCACACAATACCTAAATCCTTCTGGTTTTGCACACCCTCCCTTGACCATTATGTCAGCAAAAAAGCTGGGTACCTGTAGGAACCTCCTCTCATGCAACAGTACCATACAGTTGCAAATCCAATTAAAAAGGGGTGTTTTTTTCCCCCACTTTGTAAACATGTAATACTAAGTATTACTGAGCAGGAGTTGAGAATGGACTGACAGCAAGAATGATGAAAGCAAAGGACAAATCCAGTACAGCCATCTCCAGTCTACAAGAGTCCTTCTTGGAATCACAATARAAGTCTTTCACATCAGTCAAATTTGAGGTTGTCATTTCAATACAGTCATYTATGAGAATTTTCAGCAACTGCTGCAATGCTGTTCACAGCACAGAAAATTAAATAGGTGCTTAAGTGTCTGTAGGATTGAGGCTTGTGTGCCATTTGCTACGTGGAACTTGCCTTTCTTACAATGACGATGATCTCAACTATTAGTCTGCTTGAAAAATTACGGGAAAGCAATTCAGAAGTGTGACCCAAACTTTGCCCAGAGCCTGACATTGCCTTAGGCAAGCATCCATCTAGTCATCCATCTATCTAAGATCCTTTGCGTTGACAAAGGAAAAAAAAAGCCAGAGAGACGTGAAAATTATGATACTTGATACCCACATGCAGGAAGATTCAGCAGGCAGTTTTCCTTGGAAACAAATTTAAGGCCCCTGAAACCTTGAGGTAGTCTTTTCATGTGCAAATATTTAACTGAGTTTGTTCCATAATAAAATTTCTAGGGGACAACCTTGCCACCCGTGCCAGCTGAGGAATACATTACCTGGTGGGGTTAACAGGGTTCCCTGCTGCAGAAATAAATACATTAGGAGATGAGACACAAAAGGTTTCACAGCTCCTGATTTTCCTTTAATAATATTCCATTAAAAATGACTGAAAGGCAGCTCTCCTTCTATAAATCAGGTACCTCACTGATGCCTTTTAGTCCTGAAACAGGCCTTCTTTGGTTTTAATAGCYTCCCTTCCTTCCCTCTCTGTCTGTCTGTCTCCAGATACGGCTGATTTACCTGGATTAGCAAAGACATTGGCTCCACATTCTTCAAAATGTGCTGATCAGGCTGAGCTGGCAAAAGATTAAAAGTCACACAAATTGCTTCTATCACTGAAGTTTCTAATTGATTTGGGAGGCAAGTCTAAATCATGATTTGCTCTCTGCTGGTTGGAGCCTATCTAGGGGAGGGGCACTGATTTTTTGATGGGCAGGAAGAAAAGCGTCTCCCYGGAGCCCATCAGTTCCTTGTCACTGCAGTGGGGGAGGCATCTCTCCTTTCCTTTTTACACTTCACTTCCTTTATTTCCTGCTTGATGATCCAAGTTGTTACTCGCTCACTGCAAGGCGAGTGGGTCCTGCTGAACTGAGGACAAGTCAGTTTTCTCTGCCTGAAAAAAGGGGGAGGTGGTGGGGGCAGGGATTTAACATTCACACAGTTTTTCGTAAGGTGATAAGAGGGCATCACAAGGCAATAACGCAGCCATTTCCCTCCCTGGTCATGAAACAGGCAATGAGAGAGAGAGGCTGAAGGTGCTCTAGAAGGCAGGCTGGCAAAGTTATCTCTGATAGTAAAGGATCTTGCTTTTAGGATCAGAGAGTTCAATTCCTGGTGTGAAAAACAAAGCATGGGATGAGTTCCTACCTGAGGAATAATTGATATTTGTAAAGCACTTAGGAAAGTACCAACCAAGTGCTCTTTTGGATTTTGTCCCAGTGAGGAGATGACTAAACATTCCTCTAAAACTTGGGGCAGATTTCAACCACAGCCATGTATTCAAATACTTTGGTTGTTTTTTAGGCCAAGCTTGCCTGATGGGAATTTTAAATGTGTACTCCATTGCAGCCCCAAGCTCTGCCAAATGGGACATTGGGGAATGGAAAGGAACACACCCTCACAAAAATGTGTGTGTCATTGTGCAGGGAAATCACAGCTGCAATGCAAAACAAAAGGATGGATGTATTTGTGGCTCATGCACAGCATATTGCACAGCTGACATCTAGGTGAGGTGGAGCTGTCAAGATTTCAGGTGTGCAGTTGATCCTTTCATCTCCCTTCTCTGCTAAAGGAGTGAATTCTGTGCAAGTTTCATATGAGAAAAAAAAAAAAAAATCAAACATTYGTGTTTGTTTTTCCTGAAAAACAAGGCCAGTATCTCCCAGTCTATTCCCAAGTCATGAATCACAACACAGGATCTGGATTTGAATTAGCACCTGACAGAAGACATGCATACCAAGGAACTGCTCTGGACGGAGATTAATGCAGGCAGGAAAGGCAAGGCAGTGCTGCAGGCACAGGAACAGTTTGAGYATGGATGGTGGAAGTGGTTATCACCATCAGCTTGGGGGAGGAAGGATATTGGCACACAGGGGCTAGCAAAAAAAAATAGAGTGAGCAGGGGAAGACATCACATTTTTAAAGTGTGTTTTAATAATACCTTGCAGAGAAAATCGAGCAGGATCCTGACCACTACAGATATGGCCACATGACCACRGGGTGGCATGAGAAAGGGGAATTTGTGCCTGGGTGGAGGAGAGAAAATTGCCTCTTTCAAGGGCCAGCCACATGTAAAATAGTGCAGGACACTGCCAGGGCCTCTCATTGAACAGGTATCAACAGCATCCTTCATCTCAGCACATCCCAGTGACTCACAAACAAACGGATCAACCCTCAGGAGTCTCCCCAACCACAAGGATGCATTGGYGCAGCCTGTGTTCAGCTAGGTAAACTGAGGCGAAAGAGAGGATGTAAAATACCCCAAAAAAGGGTCWGTGGCAGAATTAGAACTAGAAGGCAGATGCCTCATTGCCAAACTGTTYAAATACCACAATTCAAAAAACAGATACCACGACACTGACATCTTCCACACCCCATCTCAGCAAAAGGCTTGCACTGAGAAAAGCTGCAGAAATGCCCAATACTGGCCACATGTGCACAACCAGGGTGCAAAGAAAGATTGCCTTTTACCCTCAAGCCACTTGCTGATTTGTTTTTGTTACCCTGGGATGAGCAGATGCAAGACCCCTTGCATCCCCATATCTTAGGTTAATACCTCCTACTTTGYATCTTTGTATCTTCCCTATTTCATCTGCAAATCTTACTGGATTCCAAGTAGGAGTTAGGTTTGAATCTTATTGAGCTCTTACTAAGTTTCTGATTTTATCTGGCGGCAACAAGTTCCATATGTTAATTAGACATTTTGTAAAAGAGTATTTCCTCTTCAGGGGTTTAAAGTCGTTTGATTTTTCCATGTAATTGCTTCCCCTGTTGTTCTTCTAATAAAATGAAAAGTAAATAGGAACAGCTGAGTGAACTTCTTTTTTTTGTGGTGACTATTTCGATACCTATGCCACAATGCTTCTTATTTGTCTTTTCTCAAGAAAACAGTGCTGCTCTTTTTAATCATTGTTTATGAAGAAGGCATTAAAAGACTTCAGTCATTTTGGCTCCCTTTTTCTGGCCATTCTTCTATTTCTGTTATTTTCTTTTGAGAGATGGGGTGAGCAAAGTGAATAGAGTGTACAAGGAGAGCACGTACCATCAATTTATATAATGGTACTGTATTATTTTATCTATTATTCTCTACCCTTTTCTTAATGCACCCTCTCATCTTGCATGCTTTTATTTCACCATCACTACAGACTGAACAAATGTTTTCACTGAGTTGTTCGGTCGTGCTTTTTTTTTATTTTTTTTTCCCCTCATTCTTTTCTTTTGAGTGGTTACAATTATTTTAGAACCCAGAAACGAGCATGACTAATTCTAATGTGTTGTTTCCTGAGTACATCACCTTGCCTTTGCCATATTGCATTTCATTTACTCTTATGACGCTTGCAAATTGCCTCTGCGAGCTCATTGTCAGACCTCCTCTGTGTCTTTTATAGGCTTGGGTAACCTCGACATTGCTGTGTTATCTACACATTTTTCCTTCTATGTATTCTTCCCATTTTTGGGTTATTAATCCATATTAAACACCAGACATAATACTGCTCAGTGACACATCCGCTGAGCTGTGGCATCTTTTCATGCTGAGAACCAGCTATATATTCTTGCTCTATTTATTCAGTAAATTTTGCTTTTCTACTTATTTTATTTATGATACAGCTTTATCTCATATCCAATGACAAGTTTGTTCCTTAATAATCTCCTGAAAGAGACTGAGTAAAGAAACAAATCCAACAAGCATTTGGAAAAGTTTGCTTACATGAAATTTACTCCTTTCCTGTTATCTCATCTGTTTCAGACCAGAGTAATTTTAGCAGGGTGAAAAAAAAGGCACCCAGCTTACGTGAAGTCAGATTGATTTGACTGTGTTGAATCACAGAAATTGCAGCAAGGCGGAACCAGAAAACACCTCAAGAACATCATTTGGTCTAGWCCACTGCACCAAGACTCAAAAATTCCTTCAAATCCATTCCTGTAGAATATCTGCCTAYACGGTTTGAAGAAGCTCTAATGAAAGAAGCTCCACATCCTCCCACCTACACTAACCCCTTCCAGTACACTGCTAGTCCTACAGTTAGGAAGTCTTCTTCATATTTAACCTATTACTTCTCATCTTGGGGATTTGCAGCACAACAGATCAATACCACTTTTAAAAGAACAATTTATAGGAACAAAGACTCTTACRTCTCTCTTTGCCTTCCCTATTTAGAGCAAGTAAATTTTTATGGCTCTAGTCCTTTTAACCTTCCTGTGCAGGTCCTGTTTGCTCAGCCTTTTGGAAAGCCTGCTGYTCCCCTCTGGGCTCTCTCCTGCTTGTTTATATTTTCCTTAAAGCATGTTGCCCCAAATTATAGGTTGCATGTCAGCAGAACCAGCACCTGGCATGTAACAGTCCTGTCCATGTTGCTCAAAATGAGAGAGACTCTATTGTTCATCTTCATCTCGGTGTCTTCAGAAGTACTGGTGTTTTTATAACTACTTCTAATCCATTTCTCGTTCAGTTTGCCCAATGCAAAAACGAAATGGCCTTTTCATTTCCAGAACATGACCTTCCATCTTTGTGWTTTTCCAAAMCTCTTCATCTCAAATTTGAATGATTGTCTACAAACATTTGTCAGCAACGGATCAGCCCCTTCAAAACCCCTTGCACATCCTGGTGACAAACAGCAATCAAGGTGTCTGGCTWTCCCCATACCTGAATGTAAATCTGCTCAATCTGACTGAAAGTTATCASACYTYTTTGTTTTTCTACTCACTCAAAAARGYACAGAGKGTTTAGAGCYGTTTGCTCAGACAGAGATAACCAGTAAGGCAAGATTAAAATTAGTGCTTTTGTAACCTCTTTGTTCTAATACCTTTGCTCTTGACACTGCTTGAAAAGTGTCAAAGAAGCTGGGACAGGTGAGACACCCCCCAAACATCCAATGTAGCAATGATAAATGGAGTGGAGTTTCTTAGCCTTCCCACCATGCCCTTAACCTTCTGTCATCTATATCCATATTTATGATTAATCTGTGGAGCAAGGTAGATATGAGTTCGCAGTCAGGAGCCAGAGATACATGGATATATTTAGAAAGAGAAGGGGAAGAAGAAAGGCAGGATTATCAATCTAGCATTTAGTTTATCAAATTAAGAGCGACAGTCTGATGTGCATTACATGGGTCAAAGCTGCTTAGAATGGGACACGAGATTCTTTGACCTGCCCCAATTACAAGATGACCCTCTTATATAAAAAGATGCACTCCCCAAAGATGAGACTTAATTTACTGTACACAAACCTGCAAATCAAACAAAAGGTATGGAGAGCATCCTCTTGCCACTTGCTCTGTGTGTGTGCCCACATGCTATTATGAAGAGAAAGCTTCCAGGTCGCAGCAGGGATGTTTATTTCAGAGTCTGTGTGTGGGTGTACAAAGGATATCTGGCACCATCAGCCTGCTCAGCTTAGTGCCCTAACATTTTACAAAGACAAAGAGAGAGAGAGCAGAAGGGAGATGCATTTGAAATGGAGCAATACACAAATGATACTTTCAGACAGCAGCAGTACACAGGGAACACGGGAACTTTCAGAGCAAAGGGGCTTGCGTGTGTTTGTGTGTGTGTGGCTTCTCTTAATAGTTTTGTCCTGGACAGAATGAAGACTCACAGTGAGAAGTCCTATCATCCTCACACCTCTGTGAAAATGAAAAAGCATTCTCTCTTTTTCTCTGTTATAGTCTCAAATTATTCCAAAGGTGAGTTTCCACATAACTCTYATAGCTGCCATACACATGCTGACTGTATTTTCCAAATGCAGGAAGAAAGTCTAGAACTATTATAATTTTTCTACCCAAAAGGAATTCCTTCCTTACTCCAGTTAGGCTTGGTTAATCTCTTGGGGACAATGGGGGAGTTAAGGTCAAAGAGGAGTTTCACAGTGGCGTATAATCTAAATTGAGGTTTACAGAAATTATCCTAAGCTCATTTGGCCCCTGCACCTCAASTGTTTCACCTTGATCTTAACAAACACTTTGACTGGTCCACTGTGGTTCCAACTGCTGCCTTTCCCAGCAGAGTCTCTGGAAGTGCCCTGATCTTTCAGTGGACAAAGAATATTCAATTCACAGTCTGGCACTAAGGCTGTGCAGGTCAGTGGCAAGGCAAAACATTGTCAAAAAAAAAAAAAAAAAAAAAAAAAAAAAAATTGGGTGCACAGTCCTCAGTGGGAGGGGAGATGTCACCTGCCATGGCAAAATGGAGAGCAGGTCTCAGCATCCCAAACTTTCACTGCTCCAGGGAGGAAAACAGCAGGAAGAGCTGGTACAGGCTGAGAAAATATGAGRATGAAAGTACATTGCTCATCTGGAGTTCATCCTTTCTGTCACCGGAGACTTTTTCAACAGCAGAAATACATCCCTATCGTGTGTTTTATGGAGACTGAGATAATCCATTGCAAGGATGAGAATGACACGAAAGACAGTACAAGCTGCTGGTCAAGGAAACCAGTAAATAAWCTTTTAAATTATGTATTTAGCTCACTCAAGCCATATCCCTTTCTGGGCACATTCCACTGATTATATTCACTGGCCAGAACATTTACAGAAGCAGTTGGTGTTAAGGGAACAATAGGGACTATTTGCTGAAAGCACCTTCCAAACCCRGAAACTGGAATAGATGCCCTGGAAAACCACCTCTGAGTTTGTAACTGTACATTAAGATGTCCCTGTACTGCYCTGCTAATCTCCTAGATGAAAATTGCTCTGATACAGGCAATGTACAACAGGCTTTCCTCAAAGTGAATGTGCCTTAACATGCCCAGAGATTTGCAGGCCTGCTTAGGAACAAAAACCAGAGATGTAGTCAGAGAGCCATTTAGCAGCAGATCACTTGGAAACAGCACAACCTATTGATCCCAGGTCACAAGAAAAAACAAACAGCCCAGACATTACACAGGCTCCTGAGAACAGCTCCAGCAGCTGGGAAGCAGCATCTCCAGKATCCCAAAATGCTGAACACAAGGCAAAAACAGTCAGTGAAAGACAAGAACAAAACCCAGAGACAAATCACAGTGATCACAGCTCCTGCCTACCCCTGACAGAAATGACATTGAATCCAAAGGCCCCGTAAAATAGAAGAACCCCATCGATTCTAGAACAAATAGTACAAAATAATTCTTCAGATGTCAGTCCTAAATCTTGAGGTGAAAGAATTCAGCACTGAGTCTGGGCTTTTCAGCCTACACCAGGACACTGTAGAGCCCATCTTGGCCAGAAGCAGGAAAGGCAAGAAGATCGTGTTAAGATTTAAAGACTGTCACCTTTGCCTTCAGGTTTTTTTTTACACCAAGCAGCTCTTTGCTATATTCATTAACCCTACAAGGAGAGGTGACCCCAGAACACSGACACACAACCAACATTTGTGGAGAGGACATGTCTGTTTGCAGGGCAGGCTGCAGAAGCTGCGCTAATCCCCGGTTCTTTTTGGGAAATGAAAGTCCTTGACTCAAGCATGAATGATACTGGCAAAGATCCCATTACTGTAAAGCTCTCTGCCAGCCAGCCACCTCTCCCCCTCCCCCTTKTTATCTCTCTAAGGTCACTAAACTGCAATTTAGTCATCATTCTTTAYAGAGCATGAGCAGATATGAAACATCTGGAAACTGTTGTAGTCACACTTTGAGATACACATCCCAAAGGAATTTAACTGCATAGGAATGGGATGAAGTACCTTTTTACCTCGAGGTCACTGCAGCTGGAATGCAGCCTCGGTACCTAGTTACAGGATACTAACACCCCTTAGACAATCACCTATGAAATTAGTTAGAAGGTATCAGTACAATTCCCAGCRAGATGAAGACTTCAATCTGAAGATCACCTCAAAAAGTCCACTAAACATCCTCCTTTCTGGCAGTATCAGTGAGGAAAARTGGGCCATAAAAATTTCACTCCTTGTTTAATTCCAAATGTGGTCCCTCTAGAGATGAACTGTGGCCGGCTGATAGGAAAGAAATTTGCCCTGCTGCTACTTCTGCTTTGTAAGTAGGTAAMAGAAGTCCCCAAACACATAAAGAAATATTCCCAACCTGATATAAAAATGTATTTATGTAAAAGAGGGAACAGATTTTTTTTCAAACTCTTGCAGAAACCAGCACTGGCATCAGTCAATTAAAAGAGAAAGAATTTTCTTACCTGACCCACACTAYAGAAAGCTAATTTAAACTTTATCTTCATTAATCTCACTTCTTTTTATTTACTTCATTCAGAGGCTGGAGGGTTAAACACGAGTTATTTTTGAATAATTAAATGAAGGAGGAAGCACTATGTTACTGACAAAGCTTCTAATCTTCCTTATTTATTAATAGTAGCTGCGTTAAGACTGACTGTCCTTAATCCCAGCTCTCACCATGCAAATTTGGAGCATCAGAAATAGAAGAGGCTAATTGAGGTCCTAATGCCAGGAGGAGAGACCGTGTCAGTGTCAAAAGCTGCAAAGGGCCAGATCCAATCAGCGCCTGGATGTGGAGAAGCCAAGGGAGGGAGGCACCAATTTGGCTCTCCAGGATCCAAACCTTGCCCCAGGGGATTGGGACAAGCCCCATSCAGCCATTGTGGTGCCTGAGATGCTGCATTTGGCACCACACTGCATTCAGGGGCAGGTGTTTTGTGTCATTTTTAGTTCACCATTTGAAGCACTCGCTGGCAGTCCCTGCAGCCGCTCTGTGACACTGAATGAGTGCTGGGCCCTGGCAGGGGCAGGGATGGGCTTTCCATGGGCATCTACATTCCATCTAGGAATGTRGATYAGCTGCCAGAAGGATTACTGGGTTTAACYAGWTAGCCCTGGGGAGGAGCTGGTTAAAACTGAGAAAATATTTTGTCACAGAAYRTGCTGAGTTGGAGARGACCCACAAGGASCATGGAATCCAACTCCTTGCCTTTCACAGGACCATCCCCAGGAGTCACACCCTGTGCCTGAGAGCTTTGTCCAAACACTTCCTGAGCTCTGTCAGGCTTGGTGCCTGGGGAGCCTCTTCCAGTGCTCAAACACCCTCTGGTTGAAGAACCTTTTCCTGATATCCAATTAAACCTCCCGTCACACAACTTCAGGCCACTCCCTTGGGTGCTRTCACTGGTCAGCAGAGAGAAGAGATCAGTGCCTGCCCCTCCTCTGYCCCTCAMRAGGAAGTTGTAACTGCTGTGAGGTTTCCCCTCAGTCTCCTCCAGGCTGAACACAMCAAGTGACCTCAGCCAYTCCTCAAAGGCTTCACCTCATGGGCTTTCCAGACATCCCACTATGAGGGGGGGCTGAAAATCCCAATGGCTTGGTCCCCCACCAGCTCTGGGCACACCCTGCAAACCCAGCTGCAGATTTGGGTGAGCTGGAGACTCTGAGCAGAGCCTGAGCTCTCCCCCTGATCAAACCCTCGGGCTCAGCTTAAGAGCTCTGCCAAGATCGAGCCCAAGGAGGCTGGAGCTCAGACTCAGCAATCCTCGCTGCGTCCAACCCAATTTAGCGTCACGCGCGCGGTAAAGACCTCATCTAAAGGTAATCATTAATTCCTTGCTGCCACAAGGATACAGCAATCAGCAGAGGATGCTGATTGTTTGGAGGATCGAGCAATGGATTTTTTTTTTTTTTCTTTTTTTAAACAATAGCCGTTCTTCCCAGTTGCAACCACCTTATAGATATACTGTGGAGCTAATAATAAAAGTGCTCACAAATTCTTTTTGCCCAAAGACTTTTTCACCTTTAGGTAAAATGAACTTTTGGAAGTTACTGTTGCATATTTTTTTTTTTAAAAAAAAGGATTTAAAAATAGGGAAAAAATCAGCAAAGCATTTATAGCAACAACAGAGTCATCATCTATGTTTGATAAAGGACTATAAACCTTCATGCTGGCAGGCATAAGATGGTCATTAACCTCATTCAGTCAGAAAGAAAATGTCTACTATGAACAGGTAATTCTGTTATGKTGTAGTACAGGCTTTCTTGCACCTTTCTGAATTATTTGGCAATTACTGGAGCCCAGATATTACATCTGTCTAAACCAGACCGGCAACTCTGATGTTCCTGCGTGCAGCAAATCACAGAGAAGTTGAATCAATGACTGAACAGTGCCAAAAGCATCCACCACTACCTCTGCTGAATTTTGGGTGTGTAGCCCTGCCCATACACTCTCCCCARTCAACAAATATGCAGAATCTGATACAATTTCTCTGAGTACAGAAAGGGGATAGGAGAAATAAATCTACATTAAACTGGCCTTCTGCATTCTCTCCTGATTCACAGAAATGTAAACTGCAGAGTTTACTCTGAGGATTAGCACAGTTTAGCCCCTGCAGAAGACAATCTCACAAAACAAAGCTATTGAAGATGGAGAGCAGGGAAGGTCAGGTACTGGTCCTTTCTCTTCACCTCCACCATATTACAAAAGAAACACAAGCTCGTAACTCCTCTGTTTATAAAAAACTTCCATCTTTACTCCTGTCTCTCAGATTAGCATTTCACACATAAAAGCATTTCACATTTATCCTCAAAAGTAATTTATCCAGCCCTTTTCCAGTGTATGTAGCCAGGAACATCTAAGAGAAATGCCAGATTATGAAACTGAAATGATATGTGTGAGAAACTCTACCCCAGTTGCAATACCCTTTTCAGCTACCCCTCACATAATCAGATCACATGGGAAGTCAGTGTAGTGAAAAATGGAGTCCCCAAATTATTCCTTCCATTTCTCAGCTCCTTTAGGATGCCACAATGTAAGGATATAAAGCTATTAGAGAACATCCAAAGGAGGACCATGAGGATGGTGAAGGGTCTGGAGGGGAAGCCTTTAAAGAGTGGCTGAGGTCACTTGGTCTGTTCACCCTGGAGGAGACTGAGGGGAGACCTCACAGCAGTTACAACTTCCTTGTGAGGGGCAGAGGAGGGGCAGGCACTGATCTCTTCTCTCTGCTGACCAGTGATAGCACCCAAGGGAGTGGCCTGAAGTCGTGTGACGGGAGGTTTATTTGGATATTCGGAAAAGGTTCTTCAACCAGAGGGTGTTTGAGCACTGGAAGAGGCTCCCCAGGGAAGTGGTCACAGCACCAAGCCTGACAGAGCTCAGGAAGTGTTTGGACAAAGCTCTCAGGCACAGGGTGTGACTCCTGGGGATGGTCCTGTGAAAGGCAAGGAGTTGGATTCCATGGTCCTTGTAGGTCCTCTCCAACTCAGCACATTCTGTGACAAAATATTCTCTCAGTTTTAACCAGCTCCTCCCCAGGGATAACTGGTTAAACCCAGTAATCMYTCTGGCAGCTGATCTACATTCCTAGATGCGTGACCATCTCAAGTATCACTGGCTGCATTTTGGGAAAGTCCTGAAAATACTGTACACCTCCTGTGRACTGTCTCTAACTTCAACTCTGCTGATATCAAACTGTAAATTCTTGGGAGRTTTGGTTTCCTTCTGGGCTGGAAATATCCCCAGACCTGTCCCTTGTGGCATACTCTAGCACAGTTGCTTCTGATAACTGTATTTTTTTCAGATGAGATGCATTTTTTCAGAGTTGTGATGGGCAGGATGGGTAGGGCAGACTGCACATGCGGTGTTCACCCCTTTAGGGAAATACTGCAGAGAGAATCAGGTGTGTGCAGAGCCAGAGCCATCAGAATGAGACTTTAAGACCAAGCCAGCACTTCCCATGGAAGGCTGCAGCAGGCTTGGATCCCTGTGGATCAGGCACTATGCAGGATCAATGAGACCCAGTKGCCACTAGACTCTAAAATCACTGACAGATGAGAGGGACAGCAGCCTGAGCTCAAACYTCAGGCATCACTGCCTCTCCAGATATGAAGAGAGAAATGGCAATGAAAGTTGGGCAGAARGGAGTGTCTTGGAGGGGGATCAGCTACATTAGCTCCCTACTGACCTTCAAATGCTGCCCGCTGGCAATGTAGGATAAAACAGCAATTGGGAGCTGAGTGTTTTTTCCAGGAAGGGATCCCTGAGGGATGTTATGGATAAGGTCTCTCTCACTCCCTCTCAGCCCTGCACCACCTCATCCCCCAGCCAAATCCAGCAGTGAGAAGCCAGCAGGCTGCTGCAGTCACAGCCTCCTCTCTCCAGTGAGAGCTGGGGCCTGACAGCCCAGCAAAATGACCCACTTCTTGCCGACTCAGACAAAAAAAGCTCCACTTAGGCCCCAGGAAAGTGTCTCTAATAAGGCCATCCGTTAGCTGTGTCGCCCAGACCCCTCTCAGTGATCCTTCATCCCTGCCCTCCCTCCCTGCACCCACCATTAATGCAGTCAGCACGCCGGAGAATGAAGCCGTCGGGCTCAGTAAATATTACCGAGCTCCACACCGCGAGCACAAGGCCATTATTTAGACTCCCAGGTCCTGGGTATGTTTTGATCACACCAATTTAGCAAAGAGAGGTAAAAGAAAACAGCTGGCTAGTTGTCTGCCATACCTGTGTGTGTCCTGGTTTGTGAAATCCCCAATTTTTCAGAACTGACCAAAGCACTGCACGCCTGGGAGGGCTGATGGCRAACCCTGGCACGAGTGGCCCAGTGGGGGACAGCATTAGATCAGTCCCCACCAAAGGGTACAGCAGGTCAAAACTCACCCCTGTTCAGCTGATGAAGGCAATTCCTCCAAAGCTTTTGGGTCTTGCAGCTGGGAGGAGGAAATGCCTTCTCTTCCCCTTAAACTTTCCCTCATGTATATCTGTATGAGTCTCCTTATGTCTCTCCCTATCAGAAATCATACTCTGCTGCTTTTCTGCAGCTCAGGYTGTTACCAAGCCCCCACTCCCAACAATGTGCATTTCTCAAAATCATCCATCGCCTGCTTTTAAGTCTTCCCTGTATTTGTTCCAGATGAGCTCCCTGCCATCTTTTGTTGCCCTTGCCCCACACAAAGCTCTTCTTTCTCCCTCCATGGAATGACATGTCTTTGCCCAGGAGTTAGCTCCTCCTCAGCTCCCACTGTGTACAACAACCCTGCTGCCAGCTCAGCTGTATCTGCTGYTTCCCAGCTCAGCTCAGACTTCATCCTCTCCCTAGCTCCAGGCTGCTCATGGCCTCCTCTCCTCATTCCTCTGTTTTTGCTTCTTTGACTGGAGGCTCTAATATACTCATTTACCCACTGTTGTGAATTGTTTTGCTCTGTAAGCACTTGAGGTACAGTTTGTGGGGAAAAAAAAAAATCCTCAAGAAAATAAAGTTGTGCTGCATGATATTTTGAAGGAAAAAGAGGCAAGTGTGTCTCATGAGAACTGGGTATGAATTCACCTTGCACATTCCCACAGGCACAGGCACAGAAAAGCACAGGCTGATAAATCCCTTTTATTACCTGCACTGGTATCTGAAGGCAGGAGGGTTTTTTTAAAGTCTGGGCAGTCCCCACAGTGTCAGATCCAAGGGCRACATTTGAAATTCTGTGGTGACAGAGTAAGACAGAGACAGACAACAGTGGCCATGTGTCATCAGCCCAGAAAGTGTGCCAAAGCTAGAGAGACAACACATCAAAATAGCTCATGGAGTTCCTGATATAATTAAAGAGTCACTAATATCTCATAGAGCACTCTGGGAGGGAAAAAAAAAAAAAAAAAAAAAGGAAAAAAACCTGTTCGGCACAAATGGATGGCATGATTGCTGAGGCAGCAGTGAAAGCTTAGTTCCTTCCACACCAAACAAAGCTCTGCATCCTCAAAATGCAGCTCTACTCAGAAAAGTGACTATGCAAGAATTCTGGGTTTTCTGCAAATTCAATCTCTCCCCTGGGCTGCTCAAGGAGAGCACTCTTCACTTGCTTGGCTAAAATAAACACATACTGTTTTTTGCCTCCTGATACTCCTGAAGGAGCCAGGACAGCTCTAGAAGTGGGACAGTTTTGCCAGCAGGAAARCTCCACCTAACTACAGCTTAGGTAAGCTGCAGAACTGCTGAAAAGAGCCCAGCCTGCCTCTAAAATTAATCATTTCCCAACGTGGCTTTGGCWGGGAGAAAATGCTAAAAGAAAGATTGGATGGAGGCAGAACCCAAAACCAGGCACTTCTCTCAGAGAGGATTCCTAGGGATRAGGTAAAACCATGCTAAGGTGGGTTACTTTGAACACAGACATCACACAGGCTGCTGCCACTGTCCCTTAGCTGGGGATTTTTCAACCCTACCTCAGAACCCTCCCCATTACTCATTCTTCTCACTGATACATCGCTCCCACAAAGTGCTGAGAAGAATTTGCATCTTTTCAAAGCAGCTTCCCCCCAGGGAAAGGGAGGCAGTGACTGAACAGCACACCTTACCCTGACTCCTGAGATGGGCTAATAGGCTGTGCTCTCATGTCATGGGGAAAGGGATGGGACACAGCCCCTCTCCTCCTCACTAGGGCAAGCAACACCTTCTTTTCTATTGCCCTACTACCCATCCCACTGCCTCCTCCTTGAGGATTACCTGTCTCCTTGGCTGAGGACACACATCTTCCTTTTATCAGCTGGCAGACCCAAGGAAAAAGGGCAGCTGGGAAAGAGCATTTAATTTAACCCTCTGATAAGGGAAAAGAAAATCCTGGGCCCATCTAGAAGTACCTGATCTTTCCTCAGATGCACTGGTAGCAACACTTTAAGGTCAAATTGTAAATCATATAAAACATCTTTATCTCCTCAAACTAGTCCTTCTCCCTGTTTCTTTTCCTCTTTCATTTTCAGAAGCCAGTGTATCTGAGGACATTCRACTCCTGCATTGCAAGTTTCCTACTTTAATGGGGAGATGTTTCTCCTAGTCAGGTGAAACACSCAGTTTTGCCACACTATGGGAAGAGCAGCAGGCTTTTTACCTGCAGGATTCATGAAAGTGTTTCAGCCTGAGACTGATGACCTGCAGGCCCCCTTTCCTGGGGAGGTGATTTGATTGTCAGGGCAGCACTGAAGGACTTGGGTAAAATATGTGTGATGGGAGAACAGAGGAATAACGAAATATTTATGCCATCATATCACAACTTTGTTTTATAAAGCTGATTCCCAGTCTGCCTCAGCTTTGCAACCCTTTGTTATGCCATCAGCCAAAYGCTTTCCCACCTTAACTGAATTCCTGAAGTGGCCTCTGAGTTCCTGCAATGGAAAGTCTTGCAATATTTCTGTAGTCTCACCAAGTCTGGAATCAAGTATCTGCACCAAAACCAGTGCTGACCATGCCACGACCTATCTTTACAGTGAGCAAGGGAAAACAGGAATTGCTTCCAAAGAAGCAAAATTTAAGATTGCTTTTCAGCTAATTTAAACTGCAGGAGCCAGAACATGTGAGATTAGAGCAACCATGTGTTCAAAAGTACCTAGGAATGCACATACACATCATGTTGACATACTGATGTCTGCCTATGCCCTGCTATTCTCCTACAGATAGGAAAAATCCCCCAAAACACCACAGATGTCACACCTGGACAAGACCTAGCAGGATTTTGCCCSAAGTGGCCCAGTTTCCTTTGCTGCTGTTATTTGGCATTTGAGGAAGCAGGATGAGAAACTGTCAATAGACTCTGTTGATGACCTGCAGAAAGCCTCTCCGCCGCTCTCATCCGACATGGTTTAATTTTTAATTCGGCAGAGCGGTGACAAGGACAGAGGCTGCCAAGGCCAGTCAAATTGGGCAGGACAGGCTGAATTGATCTACAAGGAGGAAATGAAGACGCAGCAGAAACTTTGGGCTGTAGGCAGCGATGGGACAGCCTGTGGAGGGGAAAGAGAGGGAAGCACGGTGAGGGAATGGCACAGATAGAAACAGAGCAAGGACGAGACYGCAGGAGGGAAATTATTGGCGTTTGGACAGCCATAGGAGCTTAGTGCTTGTAGCCCAAGAAAGCARTCTGGCTCGGGCTGTATGGTACACGGACCATATGGATCTCTCATCTCTCATCCCCATGCCAGAAAATGCAGCACAGGAACACRGGAGGCTGCCCAAAGATAGCCTGGCACTGCACTACAGCATCCACAGAGAGCAGCAGGGTTTGCTCAGCTCCAAGCTCTGGCTTTTTTAGCCACAGGTAGAAATGCCACCACCCATTCGACTCCTGGGGAAAATTCTATCCTTCCCCAGCCAAACCTGAGAAGTGGAAGCACAATGGTCAACAAGATTAATTAAAGGGGTTTGCTATCAGTGCTGGCATTAGTGTTTATTATCTTATCATTAGGCTGAATACCTAAATGGAGAGGAAATTACAAAAGTGGCCTCAGCCTAACTGAATGCCTTGCTCACACGCATAGGCCACACCGAGAGTGTGCTTGCCCCAGTGACAAAAGCAGATTTTCCACAGTGACAGATCTTGTAAAAAGAGCCTTGTGAACAAGCACAAAAAGCGCTCGAACACCTAACACAACCACTTGGGCCAGCTGCTGAGAACACTTAATGAGCATGCTGTCTGACATTTTAATTATTCATCTAGTGGTACACTACTTAATTGGCATTTTTCAGTGGTAGCTGTAAATATAGCCCTTTCTGCCAGTTCATGTCAGACAGACAAGAAACCTCAATGATGTTCTACAAAGTGTTGAAACATGTCAAAATTTGCCAAACCATTTCTAGCAAATCACTCTGGAGAATACTSAAAGTTTCCAAAACTGCAGAAATAAAATATTTAAATATAGATATCCTGCCAAGTTTGATTCTCATTTTGACCAGTCTTTTCTATCATCAAGGATTGGCAGCACTTTGTTACTGCCATGTTTAATGCTTGCAGCAAAAATAAAAAGGCAAAAGCAAACATAAACTGACTGTATTTAGTCATCGTCTGTCACTGGGCAGAAACTCTGCTCAGATTCATTAGGTGGCTTTCACAAATTTTGAATGAATCTGATCCCCAGTTAGAAGCAGAATGGTATCAATAATGCCTCTATGTTATGACTTGATGAAAATGCTTGTACATTATCTGAGAATCAGAATATAATCATGTAATAAGCAGAATGAAATCCTTGAAAATAAATGCTGTCAAGCAAAATGAAAGCCACACTATTTAGAGACAACAAAACAGTATTAGTAATACAGTGGCGAGACTGAAATYGTTCAAGAAAAAGTGCTCTTAAAAYGCCCTTTTCTCTGTATTTTGTGACAAGAGACAATAGTACTCTGAAGGCAAGGCAGCAGAATCCATGGTATTCTCCATGCCCAGAAGTGAACGSAGGCAGCAGTTATTGTACTCTATGCTATCAAAAATAATTCATTTTACCATGTGTGCTGCTCTTAACAAAGAGAGGAAGCTTCCATTTGGAAAGTGAAGCATGAACTCTTACCGAGCATTAGCAATATCAAAGCTCACATTCACCGCAATAAATAAACCCTCTCATCTGTACAAACATACCACAAGACCATAATTATAAAGCACCTTGCTATGTTTGTTCTGCAGATTTTCTTGCTTCCCTTGCAGCATTCAAGTACCCACACATGCAGTGCGATGGGAGACAGGACTACAATTTATCTGACATGGCCACAAAGGTATTAAAGTAGCTGGGGTCACTGACAACAGCAGCACTAAAGCACAAAGACACAGACTTCAAAGAAAATTAGCCATTCTGGACACTTCACAGTCTCATTCATTGCCCATGCCAACATCTTCTGCRCTGACATCTCACTTCTGTCTCTAGTCCTGAAGTTCAAATTAGGTCAGGTAGGACTACCCAGGCTTCCRCCACACATGTGATTCCTCTATAGACAAAACCTCCTCAGCCACTTRGATGCTTTTGACAATTCCATTCCACCCACCCTATATAATAGACCCGATGTAGTCGSCTTTTGATATGCAAAACTAGTAGGGAGGAAAACTTTGCAGGGGTGGAAACAAATGGGTAGAAACATCAGCAAAACACGAGCAACATCAGCAGAATTTGCCCTCGCTATAATGGAAGCAGGAACACACTTTAGTCACAAGATAATACAAATTTCACTTGTAGTCTAGAAGAAACTGCATGCCTTAGGTTAGTCACAGGAGGCCTTGCTTACTGCTGCCTCATAACAGGAAATTCATGAAACACCACAAATACAGAAAACAGGTAACAAAACAGCATAAAGGCTCTASCATTGTGTTTGGTTACCCCAGCTGCTGAAGTTACATAAAATGGATGTAGTGGCAGCTGAGCTACATGAAAAGAGAGCCCATCCCCCGGTTCCTGTCCAGTTCTCCTGGCTACTCCACAAATCCCAGTGTTGTGCTGCATCACGATGTCACCTGTCAGCCAACAGCCCTTCCCGTGCCCACTCTGACATCCTCAGGAATTGAGGCCGTTCTCAGCAACAAGGTCTTGCATTATGTTTTGCTACTTGGAGAGCTGTTTAAATATTTTCATTAGAGGCAGAGTATTTTTGGGATGATAAAGATAATTAAGTGCTGAAAGCATAGCGATCCATTTGACACCACGAATAAGAGATATGAAGTATTTCTAATAAAAACAGAACACCCGGTGGGATTTGAACTCAGCCTGTGCCATTACAATCTGAGGCAAGTGCTGCATCCATGATGAGACTARCAGAGTCTCTTTGCCGGGTCTGCAATTTACTGGTCTTATATCGCCTTCATTGGGTCTCCCCCGTTGTTCTCCAAATGCAAAAATTATATACTACTGATCACCGTGTGCAAACTGAAATTGATTTGCTTAAATGAACACAAGAGTTATAAAGTTTGGGAAAGCCTGCTTCCTGGTTGATGCCAACATCTATAACCTGTTTCCACATTCATTATCCCCCCTCTCAATTTCCTGTGCGTTTTGTTTCATCAGGGGGTTAAAAAAACACAGTTATACAATCATGATGGTGCTGGTGGTGAAGAAAGCAGCTCCCGCTCTTTAGATGTCTGCTCCCCCATASGTAATGTCAGAATGATTAGAGTGTCTCATGTGATGAGAGTGATTAGATCTGTGCAAACACACACAGAGGAGGGAAGAGGTTGGCTTTGACAAAGCACTTAATTACCCAGGTTCTCCTACCATGTCTGGTCCTCTCACAATAGAAACAAAACTCCTTCTGTTCTCCTGGGAGGGAATCACTGCCGTGCCTTTCCACACCACCACTGTAAATCATGCCATATAGTTCTGTGCCACCCAGCTATAATTTGATAAATACCAGAATGAGTCAAGGCAATAAATCTGTTGGGTTTTAATTATAAGTGTGCTTCTCTAAGTGTGGGGCTGGGGCTGGGCTGTTTTTCAGCTTCTGCCAATACAAATAATGTACATCTGCTCCTTCGGCCCCGCCAGTATTATTCTTTCTTGGGAAATCCTCCATTGCTGCCTTGCTACCCTGGCACATTGATAACTGTCTCAGGAGCATAAATACACAGTGAAAAGGGAAAGGCTGTTTCCCTCTTCCTGCTGCTGGGTCAGGAAGCCCTACCCTGAGCATCATTAGGAAACACTATGCCAGTGTTGAGTCACCTCTCCTGTCATCTTGATTTCCATTGAAATTGCCTATCTTGGCAATTCTATCAGTGCTCTGTGACTACATGGGTAGGGTTTTTCCCCAAAAGTCCCAGCTTCTAAAGTTGGATGATCAACCAGAAGCTTTCCAAGTTTTTCTGTCAAGTACGAACATTAAGTTTTTCRCTGCTGTGGTTTCAAATGAAATCCTGTAAATGCACACTAACAAAGCAGGAAGCAAAAAGACTGAACTCAAATATATTCTGCCTTTCAATACCTTAAAAAACACTTTTGCACATCCTGTTCTTGTTTCTGAATAGTCGATTACAACCCTATGAATGGCACTAAGAGAACATTTGCTGKAAGAAAAGGAGGTGGAGGTTTGTGCGTGTAACACAGTGAGAAGAAAAAATAATGCAATAGGCACTTGGGCATCTTCATATGGGATYATCCATGAGAAACCACGTGTGTGAGAGCTTCCAGCAGCACGAGCATGCATTGCTGCACCTCTGCATGCACATGGAGCAGTGCATGTATCAGCAAAAGGAGCAGGCAGCAGACAGACACCAAGGGAATCTCTGCGTGTGAACACGCCTGCACTCCCAAAGGTCAGCTCGCTCTCCTCAGATTTAATTCCCTTTCTCACTGCTACTGTTCAGAAGTAAATGTTCGCTTTTTATTAAAAATCAAAAGCAGAGGGGCTCATAATCCTCCTGACTCCAGTTCTTCTCATATAAATGAAAAGTTTAGCTTAGAGCAATAGCAGGTAAAATCACACTGAAAGCAGAAAGCTAATTCTCGGGAGATATGGAAAAGCTAAACAGCATTTGAGGATCATTTTGTTTGTATGTCTACATTTCTCATTAGCTAAGTTCTTATTATTATTCATTTTAAAATGAAGAATTCAGTAAATCCTCACACATTGCAGCACAATTTTTGAAATCATTTTCCACTGATATRGAAAACCACCTCTATTCTCCCTTTGCAAAACTAATTCTGTTCTAATCACTGCAAAGAGATGGTACTGCACTAATTTCACAGATCTCACTTATTTAATATGTTCCCTCCTTACTTGGAGTCCCCATATAGCTCTCTCCCCTCCTCATTCTTACTGCTAATACCGAAAATCTTCCCTTCGAAGCGCTACCCTGGTTTTAATGATATTTCCCTTATTTAGTGTAACCTTCAGAGCGGGGACCATGTTAAAAATGTTATCAGCAATACTGCCAGCTTTAAAAGCTTAAAAATATAATTGCAGAAGGTGGGAAGAAGGAGGAGAAAGAAACAAAGAGGGAGAGGTTTCTAAGACTTTCAGTTATTTTGGGGGATGCTCCCAAGTTTCCTTCTGCAAACACAGACAACAGAAAGTTAAAGAAGATGGAGATTTCTTTCTAAGATACTCGCCATGCTCAGGCTTCAATTGAAACACAAAATAAAATYCTGTATAATACTGACAGTGGGTAACATTGCACTACTTTCTTCCTCATTCCTTTCCCCCCTTTTCCTTCCCTGTCCATATCAGCCACAGCAGACAGAGACCGTGCCCCAAATTTCCAAATCACAAATGCCAGCTGGATGGTATCAAGGAACAAAACTCAATCTGTYTTGAAGTTTCAGTTTTTCTAACCCCTCCTACGTTGAGATCAAAGTACAGAGGAAGAAACATGCAAAGAGARTACATCCAAAGCTATGAGGGATCCAGGGGTGAGACTGGAGCAACAGCTGTGTCACAGAACTCTTGTTCCTGCAAGCCAAGTCCTCCCTGTGAAGAATTTAGTAGGGCAAAACTGAGATCATGGTGGTAGTGTTCTGTCAGAGGCTCCCATGCATGGAAGGTGAACATACTTGTTTCTATCCACCCTGCTTCTGGACATCTGTCACAGCTATGGTAAACACAGCACCACAAAGGGGAACAAATTTTTTTAAGTGCCTTGCATACAACTTCTGGCATCCCGTGGTTTTCAAGCARACTTTCCTGCCATTCACACTTGGTCCCAGTTCCTGTCTCACCAGGTTTAAGTGGGCAGAGGGCAGCTCCTCCCTGGGGTCTTCAGGAGCACTGGGCTGATCAGAATTTCTACTCTGAAAATACCACTTTCTTTAAGTGGTACAATTCACAGTGTGGGTCATTCAACACTATAACCAGAGTTGTGGCACAGCCTTAACATAACCTCTGCAGCTTTATTGAGCTTGAAACAACACAGATAATCCTACTCCTGCCATACCTTTACTTCCACATAGGCCAGAACACTCCTTGCTCGTAACCAAGTAGTTTGCTTGATGCTACACCATTTGCCTCCTCAGCTCTCCAGTCCAGACACTCCTGCTGCTCTGTTCCCCTTGAGCTGCCCTTTCACCCCTGCTGTACTGAAGCTCCTTCCTCCTGCTTCTCTCTGTCCCAGGCACTGTAGWTTTTGTGTGAACAAGACCTGAAAGATTAGCTGAGCTGAACTCATTGGCTTTGTATCTGCCTGTCCTCTCCATGAGCCAGCCTGTGAGCAGTAACAGGCAGTGGCATTTTCTATACTATTTAGCACTTTACACTCAATTAAATTCCTTCTMAACAACTTCTCCTTCTTCTTCATCTTCTCTTAGTCTATAAAGACCTCACTTTTATTTTTAGCCAGTCCCATTAATTCAGACTCTCACATCAAGTTTTCTGCCTTCTTCTCTACACCTTTTTGAGTTTTCTGATGTTGAGGGAACCAAGGAGATAGAGTGGACAGAATGATAATCAGTTGGTGTAGGAGCTATGCTGTAGYGTCCCTGTCACTGATCTGCCTCAACTACCAACCATTAAAATTACAAATCGCTTCACCACTTTTCCCAAAGCCTCCTAACCTGTGAACCTACTCTTGCTACCTGCTGCCTTACCTGTCTGAGCAGAGTCAGTCCCTGGACATGATCTCTTCTGAAGGAGCTCTGCAATAGTAACCACATTATGTATCTGGGAAAGGATGCTGCAGAGGTGTTAATGAAGGAAATGGGATGAGTTACATGAAGAATACTGACTGTATCAACCTGGAAAATGCTGCCTGTTTCTGACTAAATAGTCTAGAAAATAAACATGCTCTCTTCTGGAACTATAGTTTTCAAAAGAAAATGTTGAAAGAAGAAGTGATTGCTAACAACCCCCTTTTCACATAATAGCCCAAGAGCTCAAAAACCCATCAAGGAGGTAGGGCTAATGCTGTCCACTGTCTGAGAAGGTTCAGTTCATCYTTTTCAGCTTCCCAGAAGAATAGCCATAGTCTTCACTAGACTCTTCCTGTTGAAGCTGCCATGTACCAATAAAAAATTAACTGAGACAGAGAAAGGAAGGWCTATGCACATCCTGTGGATCAACACGCTCCAACCTCTGCCCCCCAGACTCTTCTCTAACACTGAGCTGCTCAATTTTAGTAGGAGTGGGGCTCTTCTGGGCTTGGATAGAAATAYAGCTGCAAGTACATGGTTATAAATGCTGGTAAACACTAGAAATGTATATGTATTTGTCTACATAGAAATGGACATCAATGAAGAAGTAGACTTGTATTTTAGAGCCAAGAGTAGCAGTTGGGCAAGACTTTGGCACCTATTATCCTTCTGAGGGTTTAACCATCAATTTCCCTGTTCCCCATCTGTGAAATAGAGTAATTTTACTTCCTTGCACGCCTGAGGTGCTCTGACAATGCATTAAAAAGATTGAGAGGTACTCATATASTAGGGCAATGAAGGCCACACATCTGCTTAAGACAGCTCACTGACTAACAGCTATCACAAACAAGATCCCTCCAACCAGTGTACGAGAGCACCAGCCTCACATCTCCTTCCTTGCAAAGTATAGATGGGGCCAAGGCCTGCTGGAGATTCCCCACCATGTAATATGTCTTCCTTCTCGAAGCATAGGCCCACCTGACATTAATTCAAGATGAAAATCAGTCAGCCTAAGAGCAGATTTGAACAAGCTAAGGTGCTGTTTTTTCTGCTCAACACAGTGCAGTTGTTGGAAGGGAGCTGGGTAATCCCATCCCAAGTTTCTTGCTTTGGGGAAGCAAATCAAGAGATCTTCATGGCAAAAGTGAAGAAATCCTAGATCACTGATGAGTGGCTAATGATCCACCAGTAAGATCCACCAACATCTATGGTCAGGGTAACCAAGTACTAATTGGCATTGTATCAGGTCACTCTCTATTGACAAACATGCACATAACCCATAAATAACTGAGGTTAAGCCCTTAGAATCTTCCAAAAGAAATCAAAAATGTCATAATGAACTCAGATGAATGGACAGAGGCATCACCTCACTTCTAGCTTTCAACATTTCCCCATCAAGYCTTTTCAGAGCTAGGTCCCTAAGGCAGGTTACCACAAACTACGAGAATATCACTATTTTTCTATACATGAATGAGCAGTGCTCAGCAATCTGCTTGCCAAAGAGCTGGTGAGAATTGAATCTCACTCACCTGCTCTTCACAAGAGCCAACCCACGGCATGCTACGACAGGGTTCAATCACTGCCCTTTCTGAAAAAATCCCATCAACTCGTTCTTAAAACCCTCAGCAGCCATATAATGGYAATGCTCACCAGCCCCATCCACCTGCCTGCCTTTACTGATGTTTATGACAAATTTCAGGTTTTGCCTGTCTGCCACTGCATATGGAAACCTGATGGATTTAAGCAAGGACTAGATCAAACAAGATCGATGTGCTGTTCAGCAGGTGCAGAAACACAGCAGGCAGTTTTATGGATGAACGCTAAGCACAAGGGCCTGACCACTTCTTGTCACTAAAGGTCCTGCAAGAATTTTGTAAGAGTGAACATCTCAGAGCTGCTGGTACTCGGCAGCTGCCTAAAAATACAGTATAACTGTGCTCTGCTGCCAGGAGCTCACTCCTGCAGTGTTACAGGCAAGTATTTGTGTAAACGCTTCTCCGGTGTAAGGGAATTGTCTGTTGTGGAACAGCTGTCCCTTTCTGCTCCAGCTGTGAGTCGGGACATTTTGTCAATCCTTGCATTCTCTTTAAAACGTGGGGGTTTAGTACACATTTATCAGGCAATCAGTRATACACAATTTCTTCAAGGAAGAAGGATTCTGTCCACCCACTCCACCAGCTAAATTAGTTTAGCTCCAGCTCAATAGCATTTGTGCAGTATATTTCCTGTATGTGTAAGCAAGAAAGGTGTCACTTAAGGGTGCTGAGGGATTCAATTATATATAACAAGACAGCTTTCTCTCAGTTTCACTCACTGTTACTCAGAGGCTTGTCTTTGTAGCTTCTTTCGTAAGGTATTCTTACAGACAGGATCTGMGTTCCTCTTTTGTGCCAAGAGCCTTCCACACAGAGATCAACACTTGATTTGAAGGGACAATTACTGAAAGGGAAGGAGTGTGTGCCTGCATGCATGCCTGTGTGCAGACACAAATTAGAGAGTGTGTTTGAGGGAGACWAGGCAGAGGAGGGGGATTGTGAAACTGGGAAAAGTGAAAAGGGAGACGGTTTTTCATGTCATCCTGGGAATCTCTCCTCCAGGAAGGTGTATTTCCAGTTTTCTACCAAGACTGTACAAAGATCATGGGGGTGGARCAGAGCACAAGAGAAATGCAAGCCAGAGGGCTGCCTCATTCCACATCCCCAAAYACTCCCTTGTCTCCATCTGCTCTAACTGATGCACAGTATCTGGCTACGTCCTGCTAAGAGCTGCAACTCAGGCTTGTGCATGACTTTGGAAAATACATTTTGTTCTTCTGGAGCCCTCAAGGACAATAATAAATAGAATGAAAACAAAACCATCCCGACAGCGCTTTAGCGGGTGTCCTTCACAGGCGTACCAGTGTCAGCCGCCCTGGGATTTCACCTTCACCTGAAGGGAGGCCTGTTTAATCATGCGACACTAAAGGAGAAGAAATGAAAAAAAAAAAAAAATGTTTCTTGAAGGAACAAAGGAAGGCAAACTTGCCCCCATGCTCATAGTTTTGCCAAGCTTGATCACAAATAACATGCAGCTTGAAATCTGCCATATGYTAGAACATCACTGTGACAACAAGCCTTGAGGTCTGGCATTACTGTAAAACAGTAACTGATAATAATTCTCCTTGTCCTTTGCTGCAGAGATGCTCATTATTATGGTCCTTTTTTCAGCAGCAGGAAAGTCAGTGGGTCAGCTGGAGTATGTGAGGCTCAGCTAAGGGCACTGCAGAARAGCTGCTGGGGGTGTCCTGTTTTGGTTTTGCAGTCTTTGCCACAGGGGTTGTTAGAGGTATTCACRCTCCAACAGAGCCCCATCTTTAACAGCTCTGCATACAACCGGTTTCTTTTCATTCTTTTCTGTGTGTTTTTCATTTCTAAGGTATATCCTCCAGCAAATGATGGGYACACATGGATGTTTTTATATATTGCTTTTCAAGAAGTCTTTGACCAAGTATTTAATAAAAAAACCTGTTAKAAAATCAAAAGACTCCTAGGTTGGAAATGTAAAGTTTTCTCCTGGAGAACAAGTCTCTACAAGACAAAAAGCAGAAATGAAAGAATAATGGATCTTCTCTTAATATGGTGAATACCTAACAGCAGGAGTGCTATCGAGGAGTTTGCTGTGACCTGCATATGCAGTACATCAGCTAATGCACTGAGGAGGAGAATGAAATGTGAGAGACCAACATCTACTGATAATGCAAAATTATCAGATCCAGGCTACAAGGGCCAGAGGAGCCTCTGAGTTCTAAGGCAATACACAGCAGCTCAAGAGACCACAGAAAGAGCTCAGCCTTGACACAGGCATTATATATTGGGAAAAATAAACTATACTCCTCAGGTAACCTACTGGGTTGTAAAATTAAGTATGGTCAGACAAGAAGAAACCTATACTTACTGTAGGCAGATCAATGAAGACTTTTCTCTGAGGTACCTCAACAGCAGGCCAAAAAATAAATGGAACATTAAGATGTAAAAATAATACTTGGTGAAAAATCACTCCTGTATAGAGGCTCAGTGCAAGGCCAAAGCTCCAGCAAAATCACATCTGAGCCAACAAAATACAGCTTACGTTGGATTTAAGTGATGCCTAGATCTTGTGTGAGTCATTTCTCTCAGGGGTGGGTGAATCTCACCCACTGAGAAAAGTATTAATGCCACTGCATACATCAAGTCATACTTTCAGCTGGAATGCTGTGGCTGGTCAGCTCTGGAGCTTTTCTTTAAAATAAGAGCCAGAAAAGCACAGACAATGCAAATGACTAAGAGTCCTGAAGAGAATTTGAGGTGGGAAAGATTTCAGAAAATAGAAACTGTTTAAAGAAGGAAGAGGTGACCAAGCACTCGAAAAACACTAAGGAGTGGAAGCAATGTAAATTGGCTTTCTGTGTATGTGCATGTGGAAAAGGGGCACTTGAGTATATTCTCTGATGAATAATAAGGGGTTACAAACCATTGCACTAAAGGACACTCGTCAGATGCGTCATTCGCAGAAGAATTTCAGACATTAATTGGAACTATATTTCTCATTTTACAGGCTGGAAACTAACTTGTAAACAAGGCAGTGAACTGGACAAGGCTAAGCAGTATCCCATACTGAGCCTTGACCCCAGAACCACGCCTTGCTCACAAAACCCATCCATGGAACCACCCCGGGGAAAGTCAAGTGTGACAACAGAGGGGAGGAGAGAAGGAACCCTCCCCTCTCAAACCTGACCCAGCCAGCAGCTAGCCCAACACTTATCTCTGAGGGGCACCAGAAAAAAAATGTGCTGTCATGGTCGTGTCCTCCAGTGACTTTCAGAGGACATTTACAATCTGGTTGTGGTTGCTACGGCCTGCGAGCAGAAGTTCTACACTACAACCCATGTCTGAARAAAGTAACTCCAGTTCATTCAGAGCCTGTTACTGGTTCTTGCACGATGGCTACTCAGTGAAACCTTCTCAATAACATTAAGTTTTTTAACTGCTCTTTATGGCCCTTCTTTTACTGTTTCTTTTCAAAGGCAGGGAGTTTAGCCTATTCCAGTTCTCCCTGTTGGGAAACACACAGGCAAAGGAAGCAGCACATCAGACTTGTACCARCACAGAATAGGTAAATTATGGGAAGGGGTGAGCAGCAGGGAGAAGTGACTTTAAAATCTYTCATCCAACTGAGTGCCTGCAAGACCATTAATTGAAAACTCATTTCTGAGGGGAAAGCTGTGCTGATCCCCATTTTGGCCAGTATGTCTGAATGGGTACAGGAGGGAGCATGACATGGGGAAATTAGAGACTGATCAGTAAAGAGATGAGAAATATAGCTATGCCCTCTGGCYTATGTTTTTTCAGTACTAAATCTAAGCAGTCTTGCACCAGAGTATTTTTCTGTTTGTTGGGCTTTCTTTTTCCATATTGTTATTTGAGCCACTCGCGCAGTAGGGAATATGGGTACTTGTTTTCCTTCACTCTGGAAACATGGAAGGGAGCACAGCTCAGTAAGCAAACAAGCTCTAAAAGGGTTAGAACAAAACACAGAGGGATTCAGAGTGGTGAAACAAAAGCAATATCTCCATCTTTTGTGATCACTCTTTCCTGGAAAAAAAAAATGAACAAAATGTGTCCCTGGGCCAGATTCAAAAACTTGAGCTGAGTGATACYAAAATAAATGTGAGTCACATCTGGGTCACTTACAGGAGGAAAACAGACATGCTGACTATTGCCATAGTACATTCCAGCAGAATTTATCCAAATCTCAGTGGATTTACATTCTGCATTTTCTTCCAAAGTACAAAAGCATCCACGCTTTATGAAAGTGATACAGCAAGTAAACATGAAGAAGGCTGGAGATCAGTGAGAGTCATTCTCAAGAGCCAAGCTGGGTCAGAGGAGAGGAAAACAAGTCACAGCTGCTAATGCTTAGCGGTAGTGACACCTTCTCCAAGTCTTTAGGGGATAGCAAAGTTATTGTGGAAGCAAATGGAAATAACCGGCGATGCCATCCCTCCGAACAGGAGCTGTGGTGCTAGGAACAGTCCTCATCAGAAGCAGGCAATGGCTCTGGGTTTTCCCAGTGGTGAAGAAGCTGAGAATTGACTTKGTGTAACCTTTGAAGAGAGCACACAGTTGTGGGAGGTAGCGTTTTCCAGACTGGATGTGGACTAGGCCCCTTGGCCCATCCTTAAGAAATCCCACAGAAGTCACCAAGCACCGGCAATGCTTGCCTAAACTTGGTACTGGCTGCAGCCTCAGCCTGCTGAGCTGAGCTCTGGGGTGTCCTGCCACAGAAAGAAYTTTCAAACCCCATCCTAAACATTCACTGTGGCAGGAATGCCACTACAAGAATGGTGACTTTGTTCCACCCYGGAGCTGGCCACGTTCCAGCAGTGAGCTAAGTGGTTTGGGATCCTCCTGGATGACACTAAGGAGCGCCRTGGAAATGTCAGCTATGAGTGAAAGGCTTCTCTATAACTGTACTGCCATTCCATAGCCATATGTTCCTCTTGAGGGCTGCCAGTGACTGGGCTTCCCCTTTTGAAAAGCCGTGTAAACACATGCAAAACCAGGCCTTTACATAATACAATGGGGCGTATCGTTCATTAATGTGCAAATAGGTCGCTCTCCACTTGCCCTCCCACTCGCTTCCTCTCCAGCGAGCTGAGCTTATGTAGCAAGAGCTTAAATGTAAGACACCAATATTCCTGATTTAGCACAGCAGGGAAAAGACATGACTTTCAAAGGCAAGAGGGATGAGCAGAGCACACCGTGTTCTTTCCTCTCTCTAAGCTTCATGCCATTATGTTAAGAAAAAACGCAGCCTAAAGTCAACAACCCATGGGCAAGTAAAGCAGGATCRGCGGTCCAACATCACCCGTTAAGTGCAGGGAATTTTGAGAGTGATGTACACCCACATGATTTACACGAACCTTGGCAAAGGCTCCGTGCTTTCTGCAGCACGTTAGACCTGAATTATGTACCAAGAAGTTCAAAATAATGCAGGGTGGATTTACATGCACCAAACAGTGGTAGATTGCATTGGGATATCAGACCAAAGTCAGGGATACAGGAAAGCATGTGCCATGGAACAGTGTTAAGGATAAAGAAAATAGGGATTAGTTGCATGGTGGATTCTCAACCATGACCTCACCAGGGTTCTTTGACATYGCAGAACACAACTGATCCTCAGATACATCAGAGAAGCAAAAAAAGAAAGACAGATGGAAAGCAGCAACAACAAAGAAGACAGAATTAGTAGTTTGYATGTTCAAAGTGTTGTACAAACATTACCTAATCAATCAACTAATTGCCTAATTAAAAGAGTGACCAGGAAAAGGAGATAGCAAAAGAAAAGTAGCAAGATGTGGAAAGAGCAGCAGGGTGCTGGGACATGGGAAGCAATACATGCTTCTATTCACCCAGGCYACATTATCCGGGGCAAACTCGTGCCAAATTGCCATGACAATAATTAGCCAGAGTTCCCTGACAGATCATTATGAGAACATTAACAGGGCATTAGCAAGAATTACCCATTTTTCACACATTGATTAGGTGCCATTGCTGCTTCATTAGAGTATCGGCTTTTAATAGCCCCACTCCAACTAGGCAGCCCCTGCTTCCCTCCCTCCCCTGATCACCCAGCAGAGATCCAAACCTCCTTAACTCCAGCCAGGCAGCTGCTCTGGTCCCGTGCTGAATCACAGAAGCACAGGGCCATATGCTGCATGGAGGGAGGATCTCATTAATCTGCCCAGGTTAGGCAGAGGGAAGYGGTGCCTCTGCACCATCGGCAGTCWTTAATCTTCCTCCAGAATCTGTATTGCTAATGGAGGCTGGCACGGGGAATAACCCACTCCCTGACCAGAATCATCATTTCCATACCAAAAGGGGCCAGCTCTGGGTCTCTTCTGCCCCTTTAGGTCCTCCTCAAGCCCCACACTGGGAGGGTGTTTCTGTGTCTGTCATTCCCAAGACCTTTCTGTCATACCTGCTGACAGCTCTCTTCCATCCCCGTTTCCCCAACTGATACCTCCCACCCCACATTTTGATCACTTCTACTGAGAAGCAAGGAAATGTAACAGGGAAAGGGCTGCAGAGTGTGCTCCAGAGGAGCCACAGAGGAAGGTCAGGTCAAGAGGATTGTTTCTGCCACAGAAGTCGGGTTTTGGCAACAAGAACAAGACCAAACCAAAAATAATWCAAAGAAAATAAAGGAGACATGACTGAGGAATCTGTCTCCTCCCTTTCCTCTAAGGTCACATCACCTGTCCACCTACATCCAAAATAACACTTCAGTTGAGTCATGCTTGGGAAGATACAGCAATCCTCTTAGYGCTATTACACAACTGATTAAGTCTCCCTAATCCATCCCTACCCAACACGGATACCCCACCTAGACCTGGRGTGCTTCTCCCACTCAGAACCCCCACCTCCTTTTTGAGGCTACTTGTCAAAACAAAGCACACTGCAGTGCGCAAGATGGGCTACTGAGATGCCAAGAGCTAAAATTTCTGCAGGGATGGGTGGATTACAGCACAGCTGAGTGGGTGTGTAAGTCACCAATCCCAGCTCTGCAAAGCTGAGGACAAAGCTAGTACGCTTCAACGGCAAAAGAAATGGATGAGTTAGGGCACAGAGCAAAGAACGCAGGAAGGTTCACTCCATTTGACACTGAGAAAGCAAAGGAGAAAGTAAACACTTTGCAGAGTTTAGAGAAAGAGAAAAAAATTACAGACAAAGACCAGCCTCAGAAGGGGGCTGTGTTGCTAGCAGAAACTGAAAAATACATGTGGGAGATGAACAGGACAATGCAGTTCACAGAAAGGTAGAGAATTGGAGGGGATGTGAAAGCTGGGTTAGATGCATCATGGATAAGGTCATGAAGGCAAGGACAAGAAAATTCAAAGGGGACCTGGCAGAGCAATGCAAACAGAAAGGCAATGTGYTCTGCATGGCAGAGGGAGGAAAAGGGGCAGCTTCAGTGTGCCAGAGGAAGGGAGCTGGCACACAGGCAAGAGAGGCAGAAGATGTCACAAAAATCAAGACTGAGGAAGGATAAGGCATGAACAAAGGGTCTCAGTGTTGAGAAAAAGAAGAGATGGAGTTTCTACACCTGGCATGTTGGGGAGAACACTAGGCAGAAAATAACTAGCCTCCATATTTCAAGAGTGCATGACTGGGAGGGTTTTTTCATCATTTAAAGTGATAAAAAGACCGAAGTGAAGAGAATTCAAAGGGAAAGACAAGCAGCTTTTTAACACCATTCAGCCTGAGTTGTGAGCACTTGTTGACGGAGAATTGCAGAGACAGTGTGAGACAGGTCAGAGTACAGTACGTCTAGAAGCTGCTTTAGGTGGTTGAACATGGATATGGCAGCGTGATCATCTACAAAGCAGACATCAAGGACAAAGCCTTTGAGATCCACCGTTCTCATGAGGATGGGGTCCTGGCAGACAGAACACTGTGTGTGATACRGAGTTGGAAGAAGAAAGCCGAGCAAGGGACTATGCTACAAAAAAAAAGGGAGCACCAGGAGAGTCCTGCCATTTGYTACAAAGAGGCTGATTGAGGCACTGCATAAAACACAGAGGGCACATTAAAGAGGGTTTGAGTTAGAACAAGAGAAGAATCAAACAGCGACGGACTATACAATCAGTTCAGAAGCAAAAGGAAGGGGGAAATGGATGCAGTGAGTGCCTAACCTCAAGCACAGCCCCATGGTTGATGTGAATCTATGCTGCCAAACTTGGGGAGTCATAAGAAGACTACTCTGAGTTTGGGAAAAGCAGCAGCATGCTGAACATGAGTAGTCCRTGACTCGGGAGTCCTACACTCTCTTAATGGGACAGTTAGACAGATATATGGTCAGAGTTGGTCACAGAGCCACTAAAGAAGGGAGTGCAAGTTGTTCTAAGGCCAAGGGTAAACTTGCCAGCTGCTCTGTTTCTCTCCTCTGATGAATATTAATCAGGAGTTCACCTGCTATTCATGGGAACCCTTTGGACACTGCTGGTGAACAAAAACACTGCCTTCGTTTTCTCCTTTAGGATATGTCTGCTTGTGGAGTACAGGAGTGCAGAACCATCCCAATCCYTCTTGTCTGCTACTGCCACTTAGGGAAAATGCTGGATGAAGGGACTGACAGGCTGATCCCAGCACCTCCTCCTCACGCCTTGCAATGAGTTGGAAGAAGAAAGTCGAGCAATGAGTTACCCCAGCRCAGTTGGCAGAGCAGGATCCCAGTGTCCCTCAGCAGTCCCCACAGCAGAAGAATGATGGAAGCRGAGGTGAGTTTGCTGACAGGTCTGAGCAGTGCTCTGCAGGCAAAGCAAGGCTGGCAGACAGGGCTTTCACCTTTCCCTGGCCTGACACTGAGCCACACTGAGGCCACACCGGAGGACAGAGGACAGAGGTCGGGTGGGAGCGAGAGGGTGAGCATKGTGTAGGAGGAAAAAGCCTGGCCATCCCTCCAGGACAGCAGATGGGAGACTCAGGGAATGCAGCAGACAGGCAGGGAGCTCTGTGTTSAGTGTAAATTCATCAGGGGACAGGCAGGGCACCAGGGCTGCCATCCTGACCTTGGGCCAAGGCAATCTGCTTTTTAACTGGCACAACTGTAACCCAGTCTGTGGACAGATGGYGTGGAGAGGAAAATATACAGGACACAAATACAGGCCTCACAGTGTCTGTTCCAAACCCAGACAACCTTCAGCAGGAAGGTGATTAAAGAGCRCAAAAGTAAGGAAAATCCTCTGTTTGGCGTGACTGGTGAAGTTGGATGCCACAGACCTGGTCCCAAAGGGCTCAATGGTTTGGCATTCTCCGGCTTAAATTCAGAAGCCATCTCTCAGCCAGTCACTGTTTCTAAGGGATAGCAAACAGGAGGGTTTGTTTGCTATTCTGTACTAGTATCCCAAAAACTTTCACTCACTGTTGTTTCCTGTCCTGAGGCACTGTCAGGAGTCTTTTACTGCAACAAGTCCACACATAAAGACATCGAATAGCAGTGAGGTGACATGAACCCTTAGTGTGCAGAACAAAATTTGAAGGTACCAGCACACTCTAAGCAGCAACAGAGCTGAGAAATCCTGAGTTYAAATACTCAGAAATGTGCCAAAAAAAGCTCAGACCTGGCACTGAATTTTGCCAGAGAGTGAATTCACACAAACSTTCGGGTTGCTGCCTTCTCACTGGCTCAGTGGCATAAATCTGTGYTGTCCAGGGTCAGTGCACCAGTGACAAAACTGCTGTAACTCAAACCACTTCATGGGTTCATGGGTTTGGCTGAGATTTCAGTCCTGGAATCCATAGTTTCGACAGTCTGAAATGTACTTCGGAAACAGATAATCAAGTAATAAAAGATGCATGTGAACTACTGTAGTTGCTGGTGTTAAAACACTGACACTGGCATACATTTGGGGATCATTATCATGACCAAAAGAAGCAGAAATTTACAGAAGCCACCTACTAAAACCAGTTTGTACGTCATTTGCAGCCAGCAGCAGTATGATATGTGAAACCTCAAAACCATAATTCTTTAAAACATTAAACATGCTTCTAATGAGATTACCTGGTGTCCTTCCACACCCATKGCAGAGAGTCATCCTTGCTGAAATGCCCAACATGCTCTGCAGGTTCATGCTAGCAGGCCACGGGCTCTCAAGTAAGGYATTTTTGTAGCTTTCTGAATTTCTGATGCATTCCACTACTTGGAAAAGGCTTGGCTTTCAATTGTAACAATTCACTCCCTGTACTCATCTCTCCTCTGGTCAGTAAAGCTGTGGGTGCCTCATCCCTGGAAGTATCCAATGCTAGGCTGGACCAAGCTTTGAGCAGCCTGGTCTAGTGGAAGCTCTCCCTGCCCATGGGCATTGGAACTAGATGATCTTTAAGGTCCCCTCCAACCCAATTCATTTTATGATGACCATGAACTCAGAAACTGATGCACACCCTGGCAGGAACAAAAGCAGACCTTTTGCTCAGAGGGACCTGTCTCTGCTGTGCTCCAGATGTGGCACAGTGGGCACTGCCATCTCAGGCTGGGAAACCAGGCAGAATCTGCATCTCCCCTAAAGGAAAAATGCCAGTGGATAGGAATGCTCAGGAGCAGTAATGACACAAGTGAGGGAAGGGATGTTGGTTTGAACATAATYCTGCCAATGCTGCTCTCCTACCCTGCAGCACCCCTTCTCTCCCAGCCCTAAGTTTCTCAACCCCAGCTATGACAAAACCCCTCATTCCTGCCCTGTGRCTCCTGGACATGGCAATCTTGCATTGCCACCAGAAAGATCTGCCAGCACAAGACTGGGCAGTGCTCTGACAGTGTTCCCTCATGAAAAATGATAGTTCCAAAACAAATGCTGCAGCTTAATGGATGTTAGGCTGCTGTAATTTTAAGTCATTAAACTTGCAACTCTGACAAACACTCTCAGTCTGTTCTTTCTAATTACCAGGACCAAGCAGATTTAGACGGGGAAATAGAGCAGGCTCTCACATTTCYTTACCACAGCCTGACTTCTTGTTATTTTCCCTTTCCTCACTCCATTCTCACCCTTGCTCTGCTTATTTATTGCACTAGTGGTGCTGTTATGCCTTACAAATCCTTTTGCAGAGACATCCCCTCTCAGCCAGAGTTTTCAGAGAGAAATTCTTCTCCCATTCCTCATTGTTTCCCTGCTCATTAGCTTTGCTAAGCCCTTTTGGCTGTGAATGTGCAGCAGCATTTACACTGACTGACAGTGACCGAGCAAGAGGACATTGACATTACTGCCTCTCAACTTGCTGGAATCTGCTGTTATCCAGTGGTCTGTCTTAATTCCCTCTGACTTTATTGCAGCGTGGTTTTGAGTCTCTTCTCCTTATCTCTATTTCTTTCCTCTCTTTGTGCTTTTATTTTCTTCTCTCCATTGCTCACCACTCTTGAACCTGATCCTCCAAACTCTCTGTAAACATCCCCTCCAAGAAGCTGCTGACAATTGGCTGTGTTGTGAGTTGATGCCAAAGAATATGCACTGGAAGATTGTTGGAGCAAAGACCATCACCCATCCTCCCTGCAGAGTGTCCACCTCAATCAGACCCCCTGAGACCCCTCCCCAAAACACAGAAGTGGACAGACCACTACTRTCAATGTATCCAGCTGTATGTGACAACAGTCAATAGAACAGTCCCTGACAATAAAAGATGTACAATTAAGCTTCTCTGCTTTTCTGCCCCACTTATTCCTCATTCTCTCTCATTTCCAAGATGCTTTTTATTTTAATGCCTTTCTTCTCTTTTTCTTTCCTTCATCCTCTTTCCTCTCCTCTTGCTTTGTTCTCTTGCTCTTGGATTCTACCTTTCTCCCCCTTGGCCAAGCATACATTGAATATCAATGTCAAAAAATAAAATAAAGTCCTCAAGGGTTATGAATTATCTGTCCTATTTTAATAATTAAAGATGAATACACAGGGCCAAGGCAGCTTAGGCATTTCTCTGAACAATCACATTATATCAGAAATGTCTTGCATTGCCCCTAGTGAAATACATCAAAGAAACTCCCACCCCTGTACATACAGCAGTTGTCCTAGTCCTGCCCTGAGACCATTTGGCAGCCAGTCAACCTGGGTTTGATTGGGGACTATATATTTAGTTTCAATGGATAGGATTTGATGGGTTTTGATAATTTGCAACTTCCAGCTAAAGAAAAGCAGCTTATTATTAAATGCAAATAAAATGAAATCCAGCTGTCTGGATGCAGATAGCAATTACAAAAAGTCCATGAGGCCCTCTGGACATCTTAACTTGTCCAGAGAACACGGTCTGAGAGACCAAACCCTGTGCTTCAGAATCTGAAAAGAGTGACACAGGTGACTTCACAAAGCACAGGCAAAAAAAGARAAAGAACCGGGAGAATGAGAGATAGAGAGAAAGGAATGGCAAAAAGAAAAGAAGCTTTTGAAGAAAAGGGCTGTCTAGTTTTTAAGAGCACCCCAATTTTATTTGACAGCAAGTGTCGTGCCCTGCTCCACAGAATGATGGATTAAATCAGAGAAGGAGGAGAGTGCAAGACTTGCAGCCTCCAGCTTCCCAAAGTGTGAGTGCAACAAAAAGAAAGGAAGGAAAAGAATTATAATGAACTTTCCCTCCCTTAGGGAAGAGCGAGAAGCAGTGACTACATGTCCTGGCAGAGGCAGAAGTTGTTCTAGAAAAAAAAAATAAACACAAAAGAAAGGCAAACTACTCCTTTTAACCTCCTTACTATGGATGAGCCAGAATCTATCTCTACCCAGAGAGATGGCCAATGGAGACCTTCAAACCATCTCTCCTTTGGCTGGGGATAAGTGCCCCATGTCTCAGTTGTGCCACACAATGTTGTATTTCATAACTTGACAGTAAGGGCTACAGGCTGCARCCCATAGGGAAATGCACTGAGTCTRAAGCAAAGGCAATGATTTTTGCACAGTGGTGTGCTCCTTTTCCCTAACCCCTGCCTCCAGAAAGGCATTCATTTGCCAACTCATGCTAACCTAGCAGCAGAGCCTGTGCCACAGACTACAGGCCAGGACTCGTGGGATGCTTGGGAAAGCGTCAGGGGATGCAAGTCATGCTCAGCTCCCCTCTTGCTACCCCTGTCTCCCTCTGTGACATCGGATCAGAAGCCATTTCACAGCCTCTGCACCTTTTTGTTACGTGACATGTAACAAGAAGAGGAATGGTTTWGTTTCACTAGCATTGCCAGGGGTGAGAATGCTTTGGATGTGAAATTCAGTTCACGCTGAGCAAGGGAGACTTTCATTTTGCCCTAACACCAACAGCTTTGCTACCAAGCCCTCATGCTGTATTTGTGCTRGCTTATCTTGTGTCATTATTTTTCAGGGGAGAAGCAGCAGATCAGGCATCTGACTTGTTTGGTTTAATTCATCCAAATACCTTRAATGTGTGCAATGGTCTGGGTCATTTCCTTCTCAGTCCAAACAAGCTTTATCCATTATTTCCTTCTGATTACACAAACCAAAAGCAGGACTGAAACTGATGTTCAAAGCCCCAAATCTGAACCTGCCTCACAAGCTGTTCCCTCAGCTCCACGCAGAGCAGTTCAAGGAAACAAACCCTTGCACCTTCTTCTGTTTTTTTTTCTGTCATTCTCAGCAGGAGTCAGTSGAAAAATAGGGCATTGAGCAGCAGGGCCCCAGGGGAGTGGATGAGGTTGTCAGTGCCCAACAACAACTTTCCCACTACCAAATCCTCCACCTGTGTGGCTGTGGTGGCTCTCACCCCTCTCCTGACAGATTCCTGACAGATTCCTCACATTTCCCACCCACTCTATTTTCCTATCCAAATAGGGCTGCTGGGGCAATGGAGAGTTTGTGCATCCCTCTGCTTCAGCCCTCGCAGACCTCRTCCCTACCACTGATGATGGGAAAAAGTTTTTATGGGGTGACACAGAACAAATGAATTTTTCTTCAATAAATCATTTTGGAGAGACTATTGACTCTAGGACCTTTGAATGCATCGACCCATTCATAAAAATCTCATCTTCTCTGGTACCTTGTACACTTTCCTTCCTTTCTCCTGTCACAACCACTACACTTCATTTTCTTTTCCTTTCTTTTGCTGTTTCTTTTCTCTCCTTTTTTTTCCATTTTGACCCCGTAATCCTATCTTAACCTTCTAATCCTCTCTGCAGTTCCCTCTTCTTCCCTGATCTCAGCTCCATATCATTCACAGGCTGCCACACTGACAGGAGAGAAAGAACAGCAGATATTTACTGAAGTATTACCATAAAGATTAAAGCTAGCAAATACCACGACTCGCTCCTTCCCTCCAGCCCTTGGCCTAATGAAAACACTCTGCACTCTTTCCCTTTTCTTGGAAACAAAATGACAAAGCCCTATAATCTCTAAGGTGAAAGAAAAAAGAAGGCCCAAAAGTGATTAAAAGGATAGAAAAGTGAGCAGAAAGGGAAATAGAAGTGGGAATAATATTAGTTAGCTCTTCTATAGGACCTGACTGATGGTATTTTGCTGACCTGCAGCATCTTGTGCTTTCCATGTGCTCCCTTTCTGTCGGTGTTCATCTCTTATCCCCAATACTTGGACTAAGCCCCCTGAAGGAAGATTCTCCATTTTGTTCTCTGTGTGCTAAGGACCCAAAAAAACGGGATTAAGGTGCACAGCCCTGGCTCTCAGGGCCACAGCAGGAATAAGCAGAGCTCAAGGTACTTCACAAAGGATACAGGCTGCCAGGARAGCAACAAAAGCCCAGCAAGATGGGGTGACTCAGGCATGGTCAGGGAAGGGGCACTATCTGGAAGAAAACTTGGACAACCTAAGCACTGTGTGTCCCCAAGCCTTGCTGCAGCCAGGACATCAACACAAGAGGATGAGGGGACACCATCAGAATGAGAGGAGGAAAGTAAATGAGAAGAGAGAAGTGGAAGATGAATGAGAAAGGAGAGGTTAAAAAAAAACAAAACAAAAAAAAAACCCACCAAAAAACAAACAAACAAACAAAACCAAAAAAACATCAAACCAACAAAGTAAAGTCAAAGAAAATTGAGGATGAAAGGGAAAAAAAAGAAAGGGAGGCAAAAAGTAGGAAAGAAAGAGCTGAGCTACGCAGGGCCAGAGAGTGAGGAAGAACTCTAGCACATGGAAAGAGACTGCTTGGAGAAGGAGGAGGGAAAGATTTTTGTGACAGCAGGAACACAATACAATGTCCTCTTTGAGTCTCAGCCTTTTCCAAACATAACAGGAATACTGTGGCACTATAAACCAGGTAACCACATCCAGGCAGGAGAGACACATGCATGAAGATCAGACCCCTCCCTCACTCTGACCTGTTCATCTTCCACTGCCTTCCCCACTCACCCAGACACACATGAGGACACAAGGGGTACCGTGCTGGGGTACCAAGGGCACCATGCAATAAACCATGCACAGGATTTACTGKCAGAACAAATGCACCTGAGTTCTGCCGTGCACTGAACTTTATTGCAGAGGGAGAATTACGAGGAGTACACAGAAGATAAACCGGCACACAGAAACTCAGCTCCAACCAACTCACAGCAGCTGATCCTGAGCACTTTGGAAAAGTTTTTTCTGTGCAAAAAGAGGCAAACACCTCTTAAAAACCCAACCAACCAACCAACCAACCAACCAACCAACCAACCAACCAACCAACCAACCAACAAACCAACCACAGACAAAACCAAAACCCCAAACCCAACCTGCCTATCTTTTCTGTAGATCCAGCTAATTCAAATAAATCAAAAAGAGGAGCTGGACATAATTATAATTTTCTTCACATGTAAACTTCACAACAGTGTTATTGCTGCTGGATTTTCCCGTCTAAAGAAAGGTGATATTTATTCATTGTAGATCAAGCTGATGAGCAAACAGGTGCATGTCACCCTCTCACTATGCWGTGAGAATCATGCACTTGCCCAGAYTGCTTCCATCAAAAGRKCTCAAAGCACTTGATGAATMKTCCATTAAAGCCTGGCAKCACCTCTGGGAGATGGAGAAGGAACAATGAACGATCCCTTCAGTCATCACAGAAGGGCATCTACCTTTAGACATGAAAAGCAGAGCTTGTTAGCAGTGTACAGATGCACCACAAGACAGTTTAAGGAAACAAGAATGCCTCTTGCAGTTAAAAGTACAGAGGCAATTAAGTGGTTAACTTAAAGTGAAATTGGGCCAGAAGACAATAAAGTGACCCTGCTTTTACCAAGCATTACTTAAMATTTCTCATTAACAGAGGTCAAAGCGCTTTTTGAAGGTGTTAGGTATTTTTTGTCTCTATCACATAGTACATAAGGAAAAGGAAAACAGGGAAGGGGAAATGGTGTGCCAAAGTCCAAACATAATAAGAAGCAGAGCTGAGAACAAACTCTGGATTTTCCAGGCTTGCTATCCTATCTGGTATGCCATCTCCCACATTATCTCTGTGCTCACTGCATCTGGAGACATTTGCATTGAAAATTTTTCACTGTTGAGGTGAGACTATCTATCCAGCTAGCCAATAACCATTCCAGGTAACAAGTCCACAGATAAAGCTTTCAATGCGATCTCCCTGCAAAACACAGATTCCCCCAGCAATCATCACCTTCCTCTGCACCTCCACATAAGGCACAGTACATGCTTGACAAACATCTGAGACCATCACACCAGCACTTCCAAACATCTTGGCTGAAGACTGTTGCAAAGAGCAGAAATTGATCCAAGCWCCACTCAGGCTTTGCTCTCCAAACACGAAGGACTGTGCTGTTCAGAGACAGCAGGACAAACCATCTTCCTCAACTTATAATGCTTTGCTTTCTGGGAACTCTGGGAGCACTGTCATCCTGGGGAGGATCCCAACTGGTTATGTGTGGCACAGACGGGATCCTGCTACAGAAGTCTCTTTTGGACAACTCTGGAGTGCACTTGGGAGTCATCAAAATTTGTTGGCCCATTACATCCACGCCAGATAGGCAGATCAAAAAGGACAGCCTGACAGAGCCACACTTTGTGTCAAACAGACTTGGTTGGGCAGGCTCCAAGGTGCTTCTCTTCCCTACTGTTTAATTACTGTGAACAGAGGTTTTAACAGAGAGAGATGCTATTTGAGACAAGGCTGGTTAGAGAGATAGCCAGGTCCTTGGAGTTAGTAATTAATTGCCAGGCATTCTCAGTCTTACGACATTAACTGCTTACCCTTTTAAATAGTAGTAAATTGGAGATACGTGTCTAATTAGAGTTGTAAAATGCTTTAGAGGATTGAACAGAGAGAGAGAACTCACAGAGATGGAGTGGGAGGCAAAGTGCTCTCTGAGAGGAAAGGAGATGCAGGAAGGGTATTGTTGTTATGAAAGGCTGTTTTAGTTTGTAATGTACCAAAGTCCTGGTTATCTGAAGGGACTTCCAACTCTGCCAGGTTCCAGAGCTGCAAGCTCCCAGAAGAGGGGAAGCAGGTGGAGTGCTGGATATGCACAGGACTGTTTTTTTTGTTTTTTGGGTTTTTTGGTTTTTTTTTTTTTTCCCAGAAGGTCACAGGCAGACCTTGAACTCTGCCACTACTATCAATCTAACAGTTACTGTATTTTACATCCTAAGAGCAGACATATCACCATCCACCCCAAAGATTTCAGGAAGTACACACCARTGGGATGTATTAAGCACACACTAGGCTGGTATTACTTTCAGGAGATCAAAAACTCTAGKGGCTTTTGCTAAAGAGACATGTCTGGATTTACTGTTCTTCCGAAACACACACTTAGAATACTAACTCCCTCCCCYCACCCCTTAATTTAAATAGGGAGAAAATAATAGAAAATAAGCTATTYGCTGCTGGATTTCTGTTGAGTATCTTGTGATCTCAATCTCTGCTACCAGCAACTTATTAGTGGTAAGTTTTTCAGGTCAAAACCACACCAAGCAGTTGCCCTCTATTTTGTGCAAATGCTTTTCATTTGCACATTTGTACTCTCCAGCAGGCTCTGCTGGGAACTGAGGTCAGTCACATGGTTTAAGGAGTTTGTTACCAAGCAGAAGGACTTCTTGTTTCAGGAAATAACATAGCTCAAATAAAGTACAACTGAAATAATCATAATGATCCAATAAGCAGTCAAGTAACAGGCAGGTCCAAAAGAATTTGCTCTAAGGCTGCACGTGTTAAACATTCTTCCTTCTCCAGCACTGATTTTTAAAGTTACGTCTCCATTCAGCAGCATCCATGTCCATTTCTTCTCACCTGAATACTTTTCTCCCTACTTCCTCACCTGTAAAAAATAATCTMATGACCTTTGAAAGATGCTGAAGAGAGTTTTACTCCAATGGTGTGAAGAGTGGCAGAGTTCTGAGACGTGCCGTGCTTTGGTGCAGCAGGAAGATTGGTTTCAAAAACAGTTTTTGCCAGGTGGCTTTGGTTTGTCTACTCAAAGACATGACTTAGCATCTTCTATCTTCATGGGACTAAATATTGGAGACACCAGGTTCCTTGGGCAAGATATTTTGTATGATAAGCTTATAAACAAAAAGATGAGTTATAATCAAAGCTTGACACTTTTCCAAGGCATTGAGTGCAATGACTTGGTCTGAATGTCYGAATTCCGATTAGTTTAATTACAATCTGCCTTCCAAAACAGTCCCTGCAGTTCAAACTGGATGCTTTCTTCTTTTCCCTTCCTTGAACCTGCTGTCATTTGCTGTTTAATACTTACAAGGTTCCTCAGAAGAGCCTGTGCTTGACTGATGAGCAGAGCACAGCAACCTCTCCAGAGGAGCATTCTAACACCATTACCAGAGGTGACACCTCACCTCAAAGATTTCAGGGGAGGCAATAAGACTGC
>NW_026623719.1:178324-195530 GCF_030028575.1 Malurus melanocephalus | reverse complement strand
AAAACCACCAAAAAACCAAAAAAACAGGAGAGCTTCATAAAGCAAGAGCTCAAATGAGCAGAACATGGACTCAGTCTAGAAACAAGTGAGAAAAAAGCATTCTGCTGGGCTATATCCTGTTTTAAGCAGCAGCACTGACCAAGCCCATGATGTCTGGTGAACATTCTAGAAGGAATTATCTCAATTACCCKGTTGGCTTTAAAATTAACTACTGTAATTCAGAAATTAGGATTAATGTTTGGTAAAGTCATGAAAATTCTCTGTTTAGAATGGACAAGAACCCAAACATAGTGGTAAGATGTGCTGAGACAAAGAGAAAAAAGGAGGCTAAGTGCAGTCTATTACTGCAATACAGTGTCCCATATCAGGTCATCCTATCTGCAAAAGATGCAATAGAAATAAAAAGGGTTCAGGGACAGGTGACAGGGATGAGTTAGAGACCTCACCAAATTTCTGTAAGAGGGGAGATTGAAAACAATGAAGCTTTTTGCTTCAAAGAGGAAACAAATCAGGCTGGATAGTATAGGATATATAAAATAATGAAGAATACAGCAAAGGCAAACACACTGATAAAGGTACGGAGTATCCCATACAACAAACTCTAYCCATGTGTGGCTGGATAGGATTTGCTGCTTTCCTGCTACGTGCAATAATGTGTGCAATAATTCACTGCCACAAGGCCTAAAGCTATCCCTAAAAGCACTRCATTACAGTTTTGTGAACTGCAAGAATATCAGTGGTCACTTTATCCATGATGGGTGAATCCCTGCTCATGACCTTTTCCTCCCAAACACCAGTGATACCAATCTTCTTGCTTCAGACTTCAAGCAGGAAACAACCTGTCCAGGACACAGAAATTTCTCCTGTCAGCAAGTTATTTCTATGATTCTGCATATTTTTCCCACTTAGGAGGTTTTTGTATTATCTTRTATAATGCAAATTTAAAAATGCAAGATACTGATGTAAAAGGGTTCTGCTATCATCTGCTGTTTYTTAAATTCTTCTGTTTGGGAGGAAATTCATATATGCTAAACAAGACAAGTTTGAAAGGCACTCTCTCTTAAGGACTTTTAAGTGTTCACGCAAGAGAGGAAAAATGATTATCCTACGTTTTAATGAATTCATGGAGGACCTGAAAAGAAACTTCCCTTTCAGATGTGTCCCAGAAGCTCAAAATTCCCCTCTGTACCATGTCACCCCCAGTGACTCTGTGATCTCCACAAAATGCTGCATCTGGCATTCCCTGACCAATCAAGGAGAGCACTTTCTCAGTAAACTTCTAGGGAGCAGACAGCTTGTTTCAGTAGATTTATAGTATCAGCCACTGAAAGGATCTGCCACCTACGTAGCTCCAAGATTTACAGGTCTGTCATTTCCTATGACCCCATCTAGATCTTTCCAGCAGAGCTGTGGAGCTGTTACACACTTTGTAACCACCTTTTTTAGATATCCCGCTTTACTCCTGTCCAAAAAAAGTGAGTAAGCACATCGAAACCCAACAAAACACTTTGCACTGCTATCTGTAGGTGTCTCCTCTCCATTTCCTCGCTTCCTTTGCAGAAATGCATGAATGTGGGTTCCTCCTTYACCAAAATGCTCATTCTCTGGACCAGAATCTCCATTTCACTGAGGAGAACACTTAGATGCAAACACCAGTCATAGATTTCCTTGGGAACCCAAAAGAAGCAGAGTGTTCCCTCCCCCAAATTCCTTTCCACTAAATTGGAACTGCCAAGATCTGGCCTTTCTGACCACAGATGAGAAAAAATATGATCTCCTTCTTTTGCATTACATTCATGTGATATTCTAGTCCAGCAGCCAATCAAGCAGCACTGAACAAAACCTATAAACTGGGGTTTCTGCCTGCAAAAATTTGGGYCACCTATGTCTGGCCACAAATTTGCTAAGACAAATCTCCTTTTCGTGCCTCAGTTTCCCATACTGCAAAAATGGGGACAAATAGTGGCTTGTCTCGAAGGAGAAATCAATAAAAATACTTTGAGATTCAGAAATGGCAGGGGCTACTGTGCCAGATAATCTCAAAGTACTCATGTGCTCTGGCATAGAACTGACAACAACTTTTCTATGCATGTTTTTAATAGAGGTTAACATTTTCATTTTCTCTGAGCATATTTTAGTCTCTATCACATAAAAGCAAGGTCTATGTAAGGCACCAACAAGCAGAATGCACAATCATTAATTTCTGCAAAGCAGCCTTGGTGGCTGTGAAAACACTCCAGGTAACTCAATAAATTAGAATAATAAACACAAAGGAAACCAGAGAACAAGCAAGGACGGGGCAGAAATCACAAACAGAGGCCGACAGCATAATATATGGCACAAGARCAGTCCAAGCTGGGCCTCCATGAGGCACCGGGGAGCACACGTGAGGTGGAGCATATCCAAATCCTGGTACTGTTCCTTATTACTCCCTGACTCTCACACGAGTAATTTTAATTTAAATATCAGTGCGCACACGCCGCAGGGACAGCTCCAGCTGCAAGAACAGCACAGCCCCTGCAGCCACAACCCCCCAGCCAAGAAACTTGTGCTGATGCCAACGCCAGCCCAGGGCTGTGATGGTGCTGTGGCAGCGGGGACAGAGCCTGCTGCCAGCTGTGGAGATGGGAAGGGCTTCATCTGCTCAGAGATGCTGAGCAATACCCTGTGCCCGAGGGAGGATGAGCAGCCAGYGCCTCTGAACAGGTTACTTTTGGCTCCTTACACAATCTGCACTCCTACAGAAGCAAATCAACCCCCGAGGGGAGCAGAGGGAATCTTTAAGTGCTGGGAAAGCATATTACTTTCTTTCAGGAATGTTTTTTTTTTTTGCTCTTAGCATGCCTTTCTGGCGCTGTGGTACTGGAAATGTTCAGTGTTCTCCCGAACTGGGGCTCCCCACACCAGCTCTGCCCCTGCACCCTGCTATCCCTTATGCTGCTCCAGACCTATTTCTTTCTTCAACACATCAGCTTTATGCATCTCAAGYGCTCACTTCTGCAGCTACTCCTATTTCAGTCCAAGACTCTCCTGAACAGAAAGTGCTGCTCACATAAAAATGACGAGGACAGGCGGAAAGACTTAAGATTGTGAGGGAAGATTCAGCAAACTCATTCCATTTTCCACCTGGATCAAGCCCTGAGCCCACAGGAAGCCTCCAGAGGTACTCAGAGCTGCAAACGTACTGTGACATTTAAGAGACCTCCCAGTGAGTCCCGGGAGCAGAGAGATGGACTTGTGGAGGAAAAGTTTTGTCTTTGCCACGCAAGGAGCTGATGCTATTTATAACAATTCCTGCTGTCCCCAACTGGGCATGAAGACAATCAGCATCTGTCCRCAGCCTCGGGGGAACTGCAGAAGCAGAGATGTGGTGGATGTAATCGTGCACTGCCTGCTGCTCCAGCATGAGCATGGTGGGCAGAGAGGAAGGGCTCAGCCAGGGCTGGGGAGATGAGGGGCTGGGGGAAGGGGACGATGGSTTTGCATGCGAGTGTCTGTTACTTGAGATCATACAGATGGTTTCTCTTTAGCTGTGGTTTTGAAAAAAAAAACAACCCTGTCTGCTCTGCTGGAGGCCCTTTCCTGCCAGAGACAAACCTGGAGCCCCCAGACAGAGGAGGAGAGCTCAAAGGTCTGTGAAAACAGAGAGTGCATTATGCTGGGGAGCTGGGAGCTGGAACTCTATACAGGTAGTCCTGAATGCTTTGTCTGCTTGTTCTGACAGGGCAAAGCCCAGGAACAGCCTGGCTCCCCCACAGCCTGCCTCCMTCACCCCCTCTGTCTGCCCAAGCATCCCCCCTTCCTCCCACCCTGTCCTGCACAGCCATCCACTGCCTGTACCTCCTCCAGCTTCAAGAGAGGCCCTGCCTGCTTCCCCCCCATCCCTGCCGCTCACACAGAAGTTTYCTCTCCCTTTCTTTCCTCTCTGACAAATCCAGATTCCCCACAAGGCAAAACCCACCCTTGCTGTGTTGCAAGGCCTTTCTGGGGCATGGGTCTCCTGTTCCTCTCCCCTACCCCAGCAGCAGCACACACATTTGTTTTCTTGCTCCATTAAGCCAGCAAATGAGGCTGGCTTAGCTGAGCACCGTGAGCTGCTGCTCTGAGCCCAGGACGTGTCTGAGAACAAGAAGAAACACCGATGGGCACAAGGGAGGGAAGGAGGGATTTGTGAGTTTGGCACCACGCTGTTCTACCCCCTGACAYTGAGGACAGCAGCTTCTGGAGAGCAAATCAAGCAAGCTAATGTAGCCTGCAAATGTTTTGGGGGTTGGCCAGGTGACCACGCTGCCTTCTTTGAGGCCATCCACCCTGCTCCASGAGAAGATAAATCAATGCAAGGCAACATCTGCCAAGATATTGACTTTGGCTCTGCTCACAGACTGCCTGCACTTCAGAGATGGGTAATATTCAGCTTGATTATCTCTCACCGCCAAGAGGAAGTTTCTCTCTATGCTTAAAATCACTGGGCTGAGCCAAGGAGGAATCGATCTGTGGGAGAGAAATGCTGACAAGAAAACACGAGTCAGAGACAGGATGAGAGTGGACGATGGGTGAGCAATGGAGACAGCCTCTGGCAGCTTGCCTGGCCAGGTTAGCAACAGCCTGGGTCACTACAGCCAGAGAAAGATTAACACCAAGCACATTGCTCCACACTTTACAGCAGGCCCCTTTATGCTCTTCCCCTCCTTCCCTGAATAGCTKTTCCTCTCTTAAATTGCTCCTCAACCTCTTAAAACATTCTTTCTCTGCTCAGCCCTACGTCCTCACTGCAAGGGAGTCTTCTCATCACTTCACGTGCTCCAAGTTCTCTGCTGAAGGCATGACACTCAGTAGTTGCAAGGCTTGCCAAGTGCTCCACTTTGGGCCTTATGTCAAACACCACATTCTCAGTGGTAAAAAACCCCAGGAGTACTCAAAAATTGCACCACATCACCCCTCAGGTAGACCCTAATCCTCATGGGCTCGTCTAACAACACACAAAGTGATTTCACGCCGATGAAAGGTGACATTTCATTAACAGAATATGCTGACAAAGCCTCGTGAGTTGAGCATTCAGCAACATCATCAAACTTTCCCAGGATAAAACACTGAGCCTTYGACTTGTTTTTCCCTACCACACTTATGGTAAAACATCCTGTAGGTCCTGTGCCCCTCCAAGGGCAGCAGATGAGAAAAGAAAAATCTCACTTTCTGCCTGTGCTCCTGCCGTTCTCTGAGCCTGAAGGAATCAAGCAGCAGAGGTAGAAGAGACCCAAAGGAACCATCCAGTCTGCTCTGCTCTGTGAAAAGATGGATCAGTTGTACTTTGTCATTTGTGGCATCTGTCACTCCTTGTACATGTCTAGTCTGTCCTCAAAGCTCTCCAGCAATGGAATTACGCAGCTTCCCAAGGCAATTTGGTTCAATGTTTTGCTATCTTTACTGTACTGACATTAAGCCTGTCTCTCTTGCTCCAATCTTAAACTACTCCTCCTCACCTTCTCCTGCAGAAGACATAATTCCTTTCTTTTGTATCTGTTATGCATATCTCATGCCTAGTCCTCTCTGATTTAGTCCTACCAGCCCCATCTCCCCATCTCTCCTCATGAGTATGCTGTCTAGACTTCTGATCATTCCCACTTCCTTCTTCTGGAGTACATCCAACTGGACCACATCTCCTCAGAAACACAAAGCTCTCCAAAAAGACACAGGGCCCTACTGCAGCACACCCTACTGCATTCCCACTTCCCTCTTTTGGAGTACATCCAACTGGACCACATCTCCTCAGAAACACAAAGTGCTCCAAAAAGACACAGAACCCTACTGCAGCAAGCACTGCCATGGAGCAGGGACACAGCTACAGCACAACACAAACCATGCTGGAAAATCTAATTCCTTCTCTCTTCTCTGGGAGTTGGATGATGCTCCCACTCTGAGCTTCATGTGGGGAAAAAAAAAAAAAAAAAAGTGTTTAAAAGGCTTAGTGATCTGACCATGTCCAAAGTCCTTGACCCACCTGCATTTAAGCACTATTTCCCAGGTCAGGTAAGAACAAAGCTGCACGTGTTCCTCCACCTTGGGACACACTTTTCAAACTGATAGACCTGCATGCCTCTGACTCACTGCCAGTACTGGAGACCAGCCAGAAGAATAGGCAGGAAAGAAATGCCACTCTAAAGGCCAATSAATACGCATGAAGCGCGTTACGCAAGAACCCCCGCGGACCCCCTTGCCCAGGTAAAAGTTCTACAGATGGCCCATCCCTATCCACAGTTGATGCAGTGGGGAGGATGTGTGGGTGGACAGATAATTTGATATTTAACTGAAAAAACTAAAATGGGTTTAATGCAGTGCTAGGAAGACAGATTGCCTGCAGCACCTTCTGCTCCTGATTATGGATGCCAATCTCAGGTTTCCCCTTAAGTGTAAAAGCAGCCAGGATGTGTGGGTTTTCACCAAAGATTTGGAGACCCAGTCCTACAGAAAAAAGTGCCACAGGAGGTTAATAAAAGGTGACCAGCACCAAGGAACATCCCCGTTACAGCACCAGCAGTTGGCTTTAGTTTTCTGTAACATCTTATGGTTCCATGCCAAAGGTGGAGGGGCGACAGGGACAAACGTGGRGCTGTCCCCAAAGTCTCTACAGCTTCTCCTGCAATGGACAAATCTGGCTGAAGTGATCACAACTCACCAGCTAAAGTCCTGACTTCAAGGTCAGAGAGATCTGGCAATTTGAACACTGAGAACTTTCCCCAACATTGCACCACCATTGCCTTTTAAATGTGTGTGCCTTCTTTGCCACTTCCACAAGAAAATCTCAGGTCTGCATCCCAGCATCGATGTGTCACCCCACGTGAGCATCACGCAAGAGTGTCAAGCTTCTCACCCAAGAAAGCTACAACAGAGGGAGAAAAAGCCCCCAGCTGCCTCCTTCCAAGTCCCAGGAGCAGAATCACAGCACACCAGGAATGCACTGCAGTGTGTTCCTCTGCTGACAGCAGCAAGGTGGCTTTCACACCAGCCTGCAGCCTCAGCTCTCGCCTGTCAATCACCTCACAAATGAATGGGATCTCCTACCACTCTATTTCCTACTTGGACTGCAATTGAAGGCAGAAAAAGCAGATCACTGGGATGGAAAAGGCATCCAACTACATTCCTGCCAGGAAGAGGAAGAGCTTTACTGGTGACACAGCCCCGCTTCTTACGAGCCCTCCCACACACACCCTTTCTTTGAGCTCCCAGAACATTCACGCACCAGGCATTCTGTGTAGGAAGAGAAAATAAATACACTGTGGGGACAGTCTGAAGAGCTGGACACAGGGCACAGAGCCTGCCTGAGAAGTGCCAGGGGGGTTGTGGAAGGACCACCCCTATTTAACCAGAAGATGTGAAAAGGGGGGAGGGCAGGCTTCTTCCACTAGTTTCAAACCTGCCTCATCCTTTGACTCAAGGATAATAAACTAATAAACCTGCCTGCACTGAAGGGACAAACATGACCCACTAAAACACAGCCCTCACAGGTCTCTGCTCCTTCCCCAAAAAACAACTGCCTCAGCTGGTGCAGGCTCCCTGCTCCATCACTGCAGGGATTGAGACTATGGATCATGTTACATCATATTTGGCAAAGAAGGGACAATCATTTTTCAGAGAGTAATCACTCCTGGAATCTYACTTTCCTCCAAGCTCAGAGGACACTCTGGAACAGATGGGGGTTTCCTAGCATCCCTGTGCTACCTGCAGCACTCAAGACTTGCTATCTTGCTATGGTAATGTTCTCCCCTCTCGAGCATTTTCCAATTCCAGCATGGTTATTTGTGCCTGGTCCTCTCTGTCACATGCTTTCCTTTCTATTCCCTGACAAGATGAGCATTGGGCCYGACCGTGGACAAATTCCTGCTGACTCCAGTCAGGAATCTGGGCTGGGGGTGGGAATGAAACTCACTACAAAGGAGCTGTGTGAAGGAATCAGCTAGGCTTTGTCACTGTGGCTCCTATCCTCCAAAGGAAAAGGAAGAGATAATGATGTTGGAACATTTTAACCTTTCTTTTTCTGAGCTTGATGGGCTTGGCCTGAGGCACCTTTCTGAGCAAAAACAGGCTGCTGCAAGATTGATTGGTTGGGTGCAGAGTTTAAAGGTAATTTTCTCTTGTCACATGCACATAAATTATTGTGGCTCAAGCTGTAATCAGCTCTACATCTCGCTGGTTCGACTGCTTTTATGCTTGGGCTCCTATGAGGGGTTGTGAGAACCATGTCCAGTGCTCCCTAAGCAGCATCCAACATAAAGACATATCAAGAGCACCACAGGCATGCACACAAAGTTAATGTCTAGGTTGAAGGTGAGGAAGGGGCACATGGCTGCAAATCTGTGCAGATAGGCCTTCCAGCTGCAGAAGCTGCAACTAGAGCCTTGTTTTGCTCATCTACGGACCCTTTTAAAATGTTCTGTCCATGAACGCCAGGGCATTCAAGAAAAACTCATCCACTCAGATTATTCACAAGGGGGAGAGGAAAAAAAAGATGCACATGCACACACACAAAGGAAGCACAGCTGCAGCCAAAGTGAATTCATTTTTAACATTCATGAAAATATTCACAGAACACTTCAGTGCTATTTGCCTAAATGTTGCTGTTTGGAGTAAACACTTGAGCCAGCGCAGGCTGTATGTTCTAGGCGCACACCGCATCGGGGATTAGGGGTGGCTCCTGGATCCAAGTCACACATTCACACCACGTTCCCAAGGACATGTGACTCCCTCACTCTAAGGCTCAGACTCATAATCTACCACCCCATAGTTCTTGACTTTTGGTCCTTGCAAAAGGACTTTGCAAGTACCCACAGCCACACAGCATTCCCCATCCATCCAGGCAACAAAAGCATCCGCACTCTGCCAAATTTAAACACAAGAGCAGTGGCAAACAATGACAGCTCTGGCATGCCCTGGTCTGGGRGAGCAGACCCCCCTCCCCACCTTTGCTCCCCCATCCCTCTTGTCAACCAAAGCCCTTCACTGGTTTCTCTCCCTGTGCATTCTAAGCAGCTCACACATGGGAAAATGCTACAGCACACAAGGGAGACCCAGCTGAAGCCCTGAAGACAAGAGCTGCGTGCGTTGTCTCTTCCTCCTTCATAAATACAGCTGAGACGACGACTGGATAATTGGCTAAGTGCCTGTCAGCTTAATAACAGAGAGAGAGACAGAGACAGAGAGGGAAAAGGAGAGATTTGTATTTACTATTCAAAGTCRTGGATGCTGCCTGCCACTGGATTTCAACATGGGTTTTGTTTGTACAGTAAGGCATGAAAGGTGACTGGATGTGCAGCTTGGAATTATGGTGTCCCTTGTCCAGCACTGTGTGAGGGTGGACAACCAGCCTGGGATGGAGAGAGTGAGGAAGGAGAGCACTGAGGTAGCTGCCATGCAGGCACTATTGCATTCCTGGTTAAAGTATTCATGGTTTCCTACACTGCTTTCACTAAGTCACACCACATTAGGGACAGTGACAGTGGTGCACCTCCAGCACGGTCACCCTGCTGACCCTGAGAGGATGCAGTGGCAGCTGCACAGTGGTGTGACCACTCCCATTTCACTTTCCAAAGGCACAGCACAGAGGGTGGTGCTTGAGGAGCTGGAGACCTCTTGGCCTTTCCCTTTCCTTCACAAATCTGGTGCATTTCTAGGAACCCATCTAAGGAGAGCACCTGTGATGAGAAACCTGACATGTTGGGTTCTTCTAGGAGAACTAGAGAACGTGTGCAGGAGAGAAGCCTCCCTGCTCTTTGGAAGTTTTCACTCTGCTGCTGAAATGGAAATTTCAGTGGTGAGAGTGGTTCAGGTTGCTACTGGAAAGGGATAGTATTGGCCAGATCTACAGTGGTGTTAATCACTGAGAGGAAGAGGAAGATGCTATATTGTGTTCACTTGCTGCTTTTTTTTCCTTAACAGGTGTAGCAACTGAGATGCACTGAAATGAAAGAACACTTCCAGAATTAGTGAGGATTATGGAGATCCAGGAATTGGGAAAAGCCACAGTGGCCTCCAGGTAAGGTTGCCTCTCAGTTGCAAGTGCAGCAGCTTTACAAAGTCTATGAACATTTGTCCAACTACACACAAGGAAAYACTTTCCACTTTTAAGTGAGAGCAGACACAGGGAAACACATCCTTGCACACAAGCACTCACACAAGCACGCACCTCCCAAATCTCATACAGATGTGCTGTTGCAGAGCATCTGCTGAATGYCAGCCCAGTGTGAGTGGGCTCATTTCCATCAAGCTGGCTGGGACTGAGGCAGCCCAACCCCAGTGAAATCAATAGAGCTGCGGCAGTGCTATTTCTCCTCTCTTTGCACAGGGCCGAGCACAGTGGGGGCACTTTGGGATCACAGCCGGCCTCTCCCACACAACAATTGCTCCTAATAAAAATCTGCAGAAATATATGAGCACAGAGGAGACTGGCGGYTCAGATTATTTTGAAATAGCTGTTTTCTAGGCAGAGGTGAAACTCATCATTATTAGTTCCCATTACTTACCATAAAACCAGGCACGTTAGATGTGCTCGAAGCCTGAAGCAAATGCTTTGGTGTCAGATTCAGCTGAAAATCACATTCRTTTTTTTTCTTCAGCAAGAGAACAGTAAAAGAAAACTCAGTAAATTCCTGAGTTCACCTTTGTGCCCTCCATTGCACTTACTCCAGCAGAGCACGAGTTCACACAAACCAGAGTGAATTTTGATGGACAACAAAACTAGGCAACTTCAATGAAAATGGCTATATTCAGCCTCACAGTGAGCCTGTTGAAGCCCTGCCACTGCATCAGCAGCAAGCTGTGGCCCYGCAGATCTGTCAGAATCAGCTGCCTTGTGGGTCTGGATATAAAGGGCAGGTATGTGTAACGTATATTTTGAAAACTTATAGTTATGAGATGGCAAATTCCAGTAACTATGAGCTATTTTAAGAGTAGGTCTTTCCTCATGACCTGCTGGGGAGGGGAGTGGAAGAGGTACCGACTCTGAGACACTTCAGGTAACACGTACTACTGTATAAATTTTAATGCCAGCTAAGTAGGAAAACATATGGTACTTGGTTGCAAACTGAAGTGTGTGTGCAGACTAAGGGGAGGAGGTTAAAGCCACACAGTTCRATACTGTCTCTCCATCTTTCTGAATGCAACACATGCGTGCAGTGTTATTAAACATACATAATTTCACCAAGGAAAGCCTTTCCTTCCCTAATTTCCATTCGACTTTTCCTTGTGATGGGCTAGTCCCRCCCTGCAGAAAGCACATTCTCACAAAGGGACCCCTTACCACTGGGCACACCATATAAAAATAATGAGTGTGTACAAGGAGAGATGATTGCCAGCCTTTGACCACACACATACTGCTACTTCCTTTATCATATGTACGCACACACACTCACATATCTATGGATTCATGTGTGCCTTCATATAATGGCACCATCTGCTGCCAGAGCTGGAAGATTTGCAACATCATCTGTTACTACATTTATACATTTTCATCTTTCCTTTGAAGGAAAGAATTGGCAGAGTTTGCACAAATCCCAATTTACCTTTCTCGACACACGGACACTAGATTTGATAATGAAGTCTTTGTACAAATGGGAGAGAAAAGCACTTGGGACTTGTAGTCAACACCAGCGTGGATGACAGAATCCTCATTTGTCACATTTGTCACATTTGCTGGGTGTTGCATGGCTGAGCCAAAAGGCAGCCCAAGCTAATGGATAGGTCACTAGGATGGGTGTGCCCGAACCCTGCTGCAACCCTGGGCGACTCCTCTCACCTCCTGGCCACCCCCAGCCTCGGTCCATCCCAGTAATAACCTGCCCACCCCACAGAGGAGGGGATCTCTTATTCCCTGCTCACTTGGTACAAAGGGTGCCTCACCTTAGTGCTGGCCTCTAATTGCCACAACASCACCACTAATAACCAAGGTTACAATTTTACTGCCAAGACTGTATTATTATGTACATTATACCTTTGAACATGCCTATTGTCATTCCTAGCAAAAGGCTCAGCTCAGTACTCCCTGTTATAAATCATATGCTAATTATAAGTGTAATCTGAACAGCTTTTACTTTTCTTTTAAAATGACGGTGTAGGGCATAAACTTTGTTGTGATGTTGTGTTGCTATTTTGCCTGAGGTGCCTTTGTCCTCTAGCGCAGCTCCACGTGTAACAACATATCAGCAAAATACTGGGAGGCCAAGAACAGAGTTTGCATAAATTGCTTATATTGCAGGATTACACCAACAGCACTGTCATTACTGCTGGTAATTTGATTCCAGCCCATCCCTTGACACATGTAACRTGAAGGAACTAAGTACCCATTAGAATGGATGTTCCTAAATGTGCCATCAKCCTGAAACTTCACATTATTTCAAAATACCTGGTAAAAATGAAAAATGCGCACTCAGTCAAATGTTGGTTTTCATCTGTACATCAGCATCGGATTGATTTAATTCTTGATGAAAAGTTGATGCTTGGGAAAACTTGGGAGCAATGAGCCAAATTCTGGCCTTGGCGAGATCCCAGTTCTCCAACAGGCTGAACATCATCTGAGCAGCACTCAGCAGCTTACACCCTGTATGAGTCACTTGTACCTCTTTATTTGCAGTCCCTGGGAATCTGCCCCAAAGGCAAATGGAATATTTCTGGCTCTGCCCTTGGGCTTTAGTGGATTTGTACTGGAATAACGGAACAGATTGGAATGGGGATGTGACCCATTTTGGCTCCAGCTGGTGAYGAGCTCCATTTCAGGAGTTTTCAAAGGCTAAATCTGCACTTGTGCCAGGACTTCTAAAATCCCAGGGCAGCCTGCAAGTCCTGCTGACACCCTCAGATTAGTGCTTTAAAGGCACTTTGAGGTGAGCTGCTGTGGTGGCTCCTGAGGCAGCTGATCTTTCYCCCTGACATGCTGTAAAGTATCTGATCCCACAGCATGGATTTCCCACTGYCATTTTGCTTTTAACCCATCTTAAGGGCCAAACACAACACAGAAAGACAGTTCCTTTCCTTCCCTGTTTGCAGCTGCTGGTCTTCATTACTGCACATGTCCCAGCTTAGCCAGCATCCTCATGTTCCTCATCCTCTCCCTAGGCTACATAGAAAGCACATTACACAGTACAGGATCCCTGCCTGTGCTCAGCCAACATGTGCAGAGTGAATGAGGTGGGAAGGGATGCAGCAAGGAGATTTGGGGTTRGGGACTGTTTTCCTTTTCCTGTTTTAATTAGTTTGAAGGCTATGTTGTGCATTTCTTATATGGAGGTTCTTCTTTTCCTAACACCAAGCAGGGAAGTTGCATACAAAACCTGACAACCTCATGACTGTAATCTTGAAAGCAAGACATCGGCAGGAGCTGTAGCCAAAGCTCCCTCTCAATASTCMAAATAAGGTTCAKTGTCCTTCTTCACTTGCTGAAGAGYTACAAAAAYGAAAACTTAGTMAGTCTGATATGCTCACTAATCTACAGTGTCATCTTTGAAGCATCCTTGCAAGCTCTCTTTCCTTTTTGCAGCTGGACAAACACCAGCAACTCTGCTCAGCCATTTCCACCTGTTGCAGCTCTCAGACCTCTCCTCTCTTTTCTGCCTTGCTCTAAGGAGYAGATYATTACCCTTTTCCCTGCAGATAGTSTAYMWTGAGYTATTTTTATTCTCTCTGCARTTCCCCAACTTCCCCATGCCAAATACTCCTTAAGAGTCATCAAACTTCAGCAAGGCCAACAAATGGATYAAATCTGCTGCCAGGTCATTTAGGAGATGAGCCAGTTTAGAGTTAGGGACATTTTTTAATAGTCCCATACTGAGGGAATATTTTAAATGCTATAGCTTTAAAAACTCATCTCCAAACTTTTCAGAATAATTCTATTCTGAGTAACGAGCTGCAGATGAAGCTTCAGAGGACTGGCTTCCTTTGGGAACATTAGGGCTTATAATAAACTATTTTTCTCCACTTCATAGATCAGTCCACCCACCCATTCTTCCACCTACAAGTGCAACCCTATATACAAATGTATAAGGTCCCAAAGAGGAAGATTCATTTAGAAAATCCTGTCCTTTACTGAATGATTTGCATCACAATTTACAGGAACAAAATGTTTTTAGTTATCTTATCACTATGTATACTGCTTTATTTCTCTCCAACTGTGTATCATTTTTTCTACCTCCCACATTCTCATTTCCCTTCAAGCTACAGGAGCTACTGGGCACTGGAAAACTGATGCTGCACAATCCCTCTGAAGCAGATGTTTAGCAAAGATAGGTGATATGATCCACGTACAGAAAACTCTTACCTATCTYTCTGTGGGCATAAAGATCTCCTTTGAATACTGTTAGCATAGATCATCTAATGKTTTTTTTTTTYCCCCATCTAGCTCTTTCCCCTCTATTGTCATAGTGGATCTACAGACAAGGAGGGTGAGACACTGGGAGTTTTTCAAAACAAGGCCGTGTTAAAGTGAGTTACGATTGAGAAAACAGTGAGGGGGAAGCTAGCAAACAAACCCTTGCTTTAAAACTGAAGGAATGAAATGTCATCCTGAAGGACCTAAAGTGTATGGGACATAGGGAAATCTCACACCTTCCAGTTTCACTTGGCAGTCCTGTCTCCCAGTACAGTCTGGCTTCTGCCTCTTCTCTGAAGGAGGAACTGAAACATCCCAGAAACCTGGGGCTAATTCCATGGAAAGGGAGAGGAGGCAGCTTTCCTTCCTAGGAAATGTGAAAAGCATAAAGCTGGCCAGATCTGCTTAAAGAGCTTAGGAAGGCAGCTGAACGAAAAAGGTAAAGCCAGTGCACYGGCCACAGTCACTTGTGACAGAAACACAGCCTGCCAGGAACACACACAGCATTGCTCGGGGCAAGCATTTACATGGCCGGGTGGTGTGCTGCTCCTGCAGACTGTGTCACTTGGCACACATCTGGCTGACACAGCTGGATCACTTCACTCAGGTGTTTTATTTTAGTGCCTGACATAACACTGGCAAGCCACACGCAGTTGCTGAAACCATTCTCCCATGCAGCCCCGTGGAGCTCGCTGGTGAAGGAACGCTTTACACRCAGCACATGCAGGCACCATCCCCACCATCGCTTTAGCCCTCTCAGCTGCAAATGCAGCTTTAGCACACAGCATCTAGATAAACTCAAAAGCCTCCAAGGTTAAGTGGGAAATAGAAATCTAGTGACCCCTGTCTGGGCAAGTGAGCTTAATGACTTGTCTGCTGCTGCATGTWTCAAACATATGCCGGTGAACATCTGTCTGAGCAGCCCCTCCAAAATAAATGATTGATGGAAGCGATTTGCCTTTAAAAATGGGATAAGTCAGCTAGGAGTCCTGCTAGAAAAGGGTTAATGGGATGTATGAATTGGTAGTGAGTGGAAGAGAGAGTAGAGAAGCCGGAGTCAGAGGCAACACCCCTTGTTAGGTGTTTACCATGTTGAATCTAAACCGCTTGCATTGCATATGCAAGGCAGATGAATTACTCTGTAAATCCTATTACTCTGTGTGGATAAATCTTACATTCAAGTTAACAAGTCTGGAGAGCTGGGGAATGGAAGCTGCTGAATGGATATTCCAGGATCAAAACAACCGAGGACATGGGAGGCGACCAAAGCAATATGCGTCCTCACACACACACACACACACACACACACACATCCCTCTTCCAGCATCCTGCTTCCCTCTGTCATTAAATGGGAGGGATGCAGGACACAGGGGATCGTGTAGCAGAGCGTTTGGTGACATCCAGCAGGATTTATTTCACAGAAAGAGAAAGAAAACTTTGCTGCTGCTGTTAGCTTTGCTAGGGGATTGCTCCCTTGGTGCTTCAGGGTTTGTGCACTATCAGCTCCTCAGATAGATCACAGACTTATTTTAAATTACACCCGGTAGTTTCATAGCCATAATACACAGTGTGCACACTCACACASGCAGAATTTTCCTCCAGTAGGTAAGTTACTGCAGGTAAGTTGAGCAAGGCAGAATTTGAAAAAGAAACCTACAGGAAAAAGACTACTGCAGTTCAGCTATTTGGGACGCTCCTAACTGAAAGCCCAAGTAGTGTCAGAAGTACCTTTGGAAAACCTGCACAATGAAAACAGAAATATAGCACTCAATACTGCCAATAAGCGTGGTTTCATGTGCAAAGACACCCTCATCACAACCAGACACGCAGGCACAGCACACAGCCATTTATTTAGCACTGCAAAAAAACCCCAACACACTAAGATACAATCTTTCTAAATGTCAGAGWTCCTACACCATTTTTTTTCACCAGCCTTTTCAGCTATTGTATCCATCCTCCCTCTCCACAGGGCAGAAAAATAAATAAATAAAATTAAAAGRCAAGAGTTTCCCAAAAGAACTTGCCCGAGAGTTCTGGCAGCACCAGGGATAAAGTTTTTGCATATGTACAAAAAGAAGCGAGGGAAGATCAATGGAACATCTGGCAAGCACAGCTGGATCCCTTTTTGATTCCTCTATCGATACTGCAGGGCTGGTGGAAAGTGTACGCTCACAAGAGCCGGCTAACACAAACAGATCTTTCCCCACTGAAATTCTTTTGATCCAGAGCACTACACGGAGGATAGTGTGGCAAGAAGTGTTCAAAAGCTTTGCAAAATTTTCGCATTAAAGCACAAACACACACGCAGAGCCTTGTTTGTAGCAGCTGCTGCTACTGCAGTTTGAGAGGTAAAATAACACACGCTCTCACCGAGACATATACACACAAATCTACACCACGTCACATGCACACGTTGCATACATGGAAATATAGATGCACACACAGATGAGAAAAAGTTGGCAAAATGCCCTACCTGAGGATGGCTGTGTCCCCTTGCCTCACGGTGATGTTATCGGTACCTCGGGTAAAATCCACGCTGCGGACTGGCAGCCCTGTAGGGAGAAGGCAAAGCAATCTCAGTAGGACCAGCGGTAATTGTTTCCGATCAGGCTGAGCCCTTGCTACCATGGCTGGTCTCGTCGAGTTTCACTGTCAGTACTTGTCTCTTTCTCTGCCTGTGTATGTGGACAGATAGACGTAGAAAGAAAAACAATAATAATAATGTACAACTCTCGCTSTGATCGACAGCCCAAGAAAGGGGAGGTGATTTCACAGTCCTTCTCAGCTGCCACTTTCTCTTGCTCTTTTCAGTCTCTTGCTGGCTTCTTTCCCTTCCTTGCCTTTTTTTTTTTTTTT